>NC_053491.1:132946482-132983982 GCF_905171775.1 Rana temporaria
CTCCCACGTGAGTTGGAGTACTATGTACAATCACTAGAGAGCCGAGGCACCTATCAGAGATGAATACTGTACATTACCCCAGTCTCCAGCAGCACGAAAAAATGAATCCTTCAGCCACGCTGCTGGTAGCCTGCGCACCGACACCCCCCCTCCCCCCTCTACCTCGGCGGGCTGTACTGTAGCAGAAAGCAAACTTGTCACAAGCCCAAGCAGCTGCAGTACAAGTTGTCTTGAAGAGATCACAAAAGCTTCCTGCATGCTGGGACGGTGGCGGGATTACTGAACATGGGCTCTAGGCTACGGCTGGAGCCGTAACCTAGAGCCTATGTTCAGTAATCCCGCCACCGTCCCAGCATGCAGGAAGCATAACAAGTGTGATCTCTTCGCGCAGACAACTACTGCAGTTGCTCGGGCTTGTGACAAGTTTGCTTTATGCTACAGTACAGCCCGCCGAGGTAGAGGGGGGGGGGGGGGGGTCGGCGCGCAGGCTACCAGGCTGAAGGATTAATTTCTCGTGCTGCTGGAGGTGGAGCGGGGTTTAGCGTGGCAGCCGAAAATCGGACGATTTTTTTACAATAATCGGCCGATGCCGATTTCTTAAGAACGGCCAAATATCGGCCGACCGATATATCGGTCTACCTCTAATATACATAAATATATATATATATTTTATTTATATATAATATATTTTTCTACCTGCATTAAAATGCTATTATTAAAGTCATTTTTATATAATTTGTTATTTATTAGTAAAAAAAAAAAATGTAAACCCTAAAATATGGTTTTACCCATGTACTGTTCTATTACAGTTATACAGGGTTTATATTTATATACTTTATTAAAAAAAAAATGTAATGATTATAAATGTATTTTTCATTTATAGCTGCATTACATATGTGGGATTCCATTCATTTACTATACACCATTCACATTTAAATAGGCACATGTATGAGCTTTAAATATTGATAAAAACAATGTTTTTTAATAATTTGGTTAATGTATTATGTTTGGTGGGAATGTAACTTTATTATTTTATTAATATGTGGTGTATAATGTGTGCTGATCCGTGTTCAACCTTTGTATTTTTCACTTCCTCATACTGCTGTAATCCCGCTACATCACGCGAGATTACAGTGAGAGAAGCCGTTCTCAGGAGTTTCCAGCCATTTGTAGATCGCTCCTCATCTCAACATGAGAACCGATCACCAGAGCTTCATAAACAGGCACTCAGAGGAGAGCGATCTCCCCTGAGAATGCCTGAGAACTGAATAGCGGTATTTTAGCGCACTTTCATAAAAGGACACCTACAGTATATGTACATAGAATGTATATTAAACATGTTATTTACCTTTAAATGCCACTTTTGATTTTTGTAGCAGAGGAGAAATGGGCTAAAACAAAAATCAAGTGTGCTTTATAATATTGATGATATTGGTTTTACCAAGCACTTGTACATTTACAGTATGAGTTATGCCTCGTACACATGATCGATTTTCCCGACAGAAAAACTGCCATGTTTGCTTTTGGACGGGAAAACCGGCCATGTGTATGCTCCATAGCAGTTTTCCCGACGGGAAAACTGGGAGCAAAAAAATGAGAACTTGTTCTCTTTTTTCCCGCCGTGTTTTTTTTGCTTGGCAGTTTTCCTATGGGAAACACTGCAGTGGAGCATACACATGGCCGATTTTCCCGATCAAAGTTGTCATGGCAGTTTTCCTTTCGGGAAAACTGGCAGTGTGTACATGGGAAAAGCAACCAAGCAGGTTCTCGGTTTTCCCGGCAGACTTTTGACCGCCAGGAAAACTGATCGTGTACGAGGCATAAGGGTCTAACTTTTTCTGGTGATAGTATATAGGGTTTGCTTCCACTTTAATTCCTGCTGGGGACTGAAATTTTGCATTTTTTTTTCTGTCTAAGCTGCTGTTGGGTTTAAATCTGAAAACTTTGCGCAGTTCAGCTAGAGAATAAGTGCAAAAGCAATGCATGTTTTTATAATGAGTATTACAAAGTCTATTAAATACATAAATGATCTGCCCGATCAGGTTTCTTTTCCACCCATGTATAACTCCACTATTTTTTAATGAGCTTTGGGGCAGAGATGTCAGTACTGTTTTGCAAATCACAGTAGATAAATGCCACTGATTTGAAAATTACATAGGACTTGAAGTTCACCAAGGTATACACATAAGAACTGAACAGTTCAAATGATGTGTTTTGATTTGTGGATTTGTGTGTGTGTTAATATTTAAGATAATAGACTAAATTAAGCTAGCAATATCTTTTAATATGAAATGATGAGGCAGGCTAAATCTTTAGCGATTAATAAAATTACATGGAGCAGCCAGTAGTGCTGAACACGCTTCTTGTTGCATTATAACTGTGTTATTTTAAATATGAAATTAGCAGTGCCTATACCAATATGTTTTTCTTAATATTCAATATTTAATGAATGGTGTCAGGAATGCATTTGTGTATTGAGCTCTCTTTTGTTCTTTATTATTTTACTAGTACAGAAATTAAGAACAAATTGATATCTACTTGTTTTTCATTTGAGGTGATAGCATTTTTATAAGCACTAATACAGCCTACTATAAATGTAGTGATTTATTTTGTAAGAAAATAAGTAAAGCAGACTTCCGGGCTCACCATTTTTCCACTACTTGTCTTAATGGTCTGCACTTCTGCTTCTGATCCATACAGGGATTCTTGGTTTGGACACTACATCCAGACTTTGGGGCAGATCCACAAAGATCTGACCCGGCGCATCGTATCCGAGATCCGCTATGCCGCTGTACCTTACCTGGCTTTAAATCGAATCCATAAAGAATTTGCGCCATAAGTTATGGCGGCGCAGTGTATCTCAATCGGCGTAACGGCGCGGAATTCAAATCGCCTATTAGGGGGCGTGTTTCATTTAAATGAAGTGCGTCCCCGAGCCGAATGAACTGCGCATGCGCCGTCCCTAAATTTCCCGCCGTGCATTGCGCTAAATGACGTCGCAAGGACGTCATATTTTTTAACATAGACGTGAATTACGCCCATCCCGATTCACGGACGACTTACGCAAAAAAATAAAAAATTCTAAATAAACGTGGGAACGACGGCCATACTTAACATGGCAAGTCTAACTATACGCCGCAAAACAGCAGCTTTAACTATACGCCGGAAAAAGCCGTCTAGAGACGACGTAAGAGAATGCGACGGCCGCACGTACGTTCGTGGATCGTCGGAAATAGCTCATTTGCATACTCGACGCGGAAAACGACGAGAACTCCACCCAGCGGATGCCAAAGTATTGCATCTAAGATCCGAAGGCGTACAAAGCCATACGCCTGTCGGATCTAACCCAGATGCCGTCGTATCTTAGTTTGAGGATTCAAACCAAAGATACGACGTGGGTAATTTGAAAGTACGCCGTCATATCAGTAGATACGCCGGCGTACTCGCTCTGTGGATCTGCCACTTTGTGTTTACCAGTGTCACCCAGTCCCTTCCTCTGTAGGCTAGCTGTCAAAAAAAAACAACTGTAGTCTAGCCACTTGCCACAAAATCACGTACTTGTACGTGATTCAGCTTCTAATGGTTGGACCGGGGTGATGCCTGGTACTGTTTTTTTAGAGCCGACGGTCGGTTTCTTGTAATGTTAACCAATGTGGCTAAGCAGCTGCTCGATTGTTTTTACAAGCAGTGGGAGGGGACGTCGTCCCCGCCTCATTCCGTGACTCACCCAGGCTCTCCTGTCCCACCGGGAGGCCCGAGCGACCAGCCGTCACGTCCGCCGGCTGGCCAGAGACCCAAACAAAGCCAAAATCTATTTTGATCCTGTCTCTGATCTAGTAAACCGAAAGTGACGTCATGACATCACTTCCGGTTTACTGGAGCCTTAAAGACACCAAATAAAAAAAAATGCAATATTCAAAACAGCTAAACTTCGCGTCTTGAATGCTTTTAAGTGCAAAGGAGGGATTTGGGGTCTTGTAAACCCCAAATCCCTCCAAAAAAATACCTGACACATGACTTTTGCTGTAACAAGAGATGTTTACATTTCTTGTGACAGCAATAAAAGTGGTATAAAAAAAGGAATTAAAGGGACAGTGTAAAAAAATACGTATGCATTCACAGAAGCGAATGCATACGTAAGTCGTGCCCGCAAATGTAAACAGTGTTCAAACCACACGGGTATCGCCACAATCGTTAGAGCAAGAGCAATAATTCTAAACTAGTAACTGTTAAACAAAATTCAAGTATCGCCTATGGAGATTTTTTAAAGCGGGGGTTCACTAGTACATAACACTTTTTCTCCCTTAGATGGATGCTCGTTTTGTCTAGGGGAATCGGCTAGTTGTTTTAAAATATGAGCTGTACTTTACGAGATGCATCTTCTCCGCCGGTTCCGGGTATGGGCTGCAGGACTGGGCGTTCCTATTTTGATTGACAGTGTTCCGAGAGACTTCCGACGGTCGCATCCATCGCGTCACGATTTTCCGAAAGAAGCCGAACGTCGGTGCGCAGGCGCAGTATAGAGCCGCACCGACGTTCGGCTTCTTTCGGCTACTAGTGACGCGATGGATGCGACCGTCGGAAGCCTCTCGGAAGACTGTCATCAAGAAGGAACGCCCGCTCCTGAAGACCCATACCCGGAAGCGACGGAGAAGATGCATCTCGAAAACGGTAAGTACAGCTCATATTTTAAAACAACTAGCCGATTCCCCTAGACAAAACGAGCATCCATCTAAGGCCCCATACTCACGACCAAACATGTCTGCTGAAACTGGTCCGCAGGCCAGTTTCAGCAGACATGTTTGGTCGTGTGTGGGCGCGAGCGGGCCGAATTCCAGCAAACATTTGCCCGCCGGGCCTTTTCCCAGCGGACAAATATTCCTGGACTTGTTTTAAAACAGTCCGCTGGAATCCTGCCCGCTCGGACATGTACGGTCGTCAGTACAGACCTACCGTACATGTCCAGGCGCCCGCCGTCCCTCGCATGCGTCGAATGACTTCGACGCATGCGTGGAAGCATTTTAAAGGCGGGCCGCCCACGTCGCTGCGTCATTGTCGCGGCGACACCGCGTCATCGACGCGGCGACACCGCGGACACGCCCCGCGTATTGTTTACGCGCGGACTTCTGTACGATGGTGTGTACAACCATCGTACAGAAGCCCTCTGGCAGACATGTATGGTGAAAACGGTCCGACGGACCGCTTTCACCATACATGTTTGTCCGTGTGTACCCGGCCTTAGGGGAAAAATTGTTTTATGGGTGAACTCCCGCTTTAAGTACTGATGTTTTTTAACCGTTCCACGAGTCTGCATAATTTTAAAGCATGTTAGGTAACTATTTACTTGGTGTAAAAAAACTTTTTTTTTTAATTAATGAACGTGTATTTGTTCCAAATAAATTGTGTTTAAAAGACTGCTGCGCAAATACAGTGTGCCAAAAAAAAAATTGCAACAATCATCATTTTATTATCTAGGGTCTCTGCTGAAAATATATATTTATAGGATGCATTAAGGGGAAAAAACACAAACCTTTACAACCCCTTTAAGCTTAGACAAAAGTAGTCATCAGTAGCCATAGACCATGTGATATAGGCTGCTTAGGGTGGATGCTGGATAACAGCAACTTTTTCATTTTTTTATTCGCACAAAGACAAATCACCTATTTTAGTAAAAATAATATTGTGGGTTTTTGTAATGTAAATATGTTCTACTGGCAAAAAGTGAGAATTTTAATGATAAGACAAGTTAAGCTGCTTTTTAGAAAGAGTATCACCAAAAATCAATGTACTTTTACTAGGTCATTATACAGTCATATATTTTATTTCTAAAAATAAAACCAAATTGCATAAATACAAGCACAGAGATGATGTTATTTATTTTGGCTGTATTCCCATATAGCCAATTTATTCATTTAAATCATAATAAAATTCAAGAGAAGTATTTTATTCAGCATGCAGTAGAACTCAGTAAAATGTTGGAAAAGAAAGGCTATGGCAAGGGTGAGATAAAACATGCTTACTTTAAATCATGTAGCCAGGATAGGAAGGATTTAGTAGGAGATGGGGGAAAAAAAAAAAAACAGGGTCTATTTTTCTTTTCATGTAGGTTCTCTCTGATGGCAGAAAGAATTACACAAAGTAATAAAAAGAACCAACATATAGTTCAGCAGGATAAAGTATTAAAGGGCAGAGCAGTAAAATGTCCATTGATTGCATTTAGGTAGTATAAGGCAATTAAGGACTATTTGGTGAGGAGTGATTTTGAACTTGAAAAGAAAAAAAAGAAATCATGTACCCTAAAGGGAATTATTGCTGTGAGTCTTAGGCCTCGTACACACAATAGGTTAACCAGAGGACAACGGTCTGATGGACCATTTTCATCGGTCAAAACCGATCGTGTGTGGGCCCCATAGGTTATTTATCCATAGGTTAAAAAAAAGCCAACTTGCTTTAAATTTAACCGATGGATTCCTAACCGATAGGTCAAAACCGATCGTTAGTAGGCACAACCATCGGTTAAAAATTCACGCATGCTCAGAATCAAGTCGACGCATGCTTGAAAGCATTGAACTTCGTTTTTTTCAGCACGTCGTTGTGTTTTACGTCATCACGTTCTGACACGATCGTTTTTTTAACCGATGGTGTGTAGGCGCGACGGACCATCAGTCAGCTTCATCGGTTAACCAATGACAACGATCCTTCAGACCGTTCTCATCGCATGGACTGATCGTGTGTACGAGGCTTTACACTGTATGTATCCATATGATAAAAGTAACTAAGTTTGGATGGATATGTGCATTGCATATAAGAACTGATCACTTGATGCACACAATACTTGGTTTAATGCATTATGTGCCCTTGTGGTTATTACTATAAAAAACTAAGAATGTTGAAGGATTGCATTCATGAACTTTTTTATTTATTTACGGTTTATGGTGAGATTGCAATTAACAAAAACAATGGCTGCAACATTTGACCTACAAGTTAAATCAAGATAATTATACAGTATGTTAGTATAAGCTGAGAGAAACCTAGCAGTGCTGGATCTAGTGGTGTACATTAATAAATATTTGAAAAGATGGCAATCAGATTAGTAAGTAGAAAGTAAAGGGAAGAGGGGAAGGCCTTAATTTTAAGATTAAAGCGGAGGTCCGCACACCGCTGCAAAAATTAAAAGCCAGCAGCTGCACATACTGCAGCTGCTGACTTTTAATAATCGGACACTTACCTGTCCTGGAGTCCAGCGATGTCAGCACTGCAGCTAATGTTTCCATCAGCTGTTGGGTGCTGCCGCAGCCATTGCGAGTAAGGGAAGTACAGCTTTACGACGTCACGCCAGAAACCCTACTGTGCATGCACGAGGCTCAGCTCCTCTCTCCTACTGGCCCGGCGGCTGGGGAAGGAGGAGGAGGAGGGAGGAGGAGGGAGCCTGGGCAGTGACGTCAATACCTGTGGCTGAGGCTCCCAGAAGAAGGAACAGGATACCTGTGAAAGACATGTATCCTGTCCCCCCCGAAAGGTGCCAAATGTGGCACCGGTGGGGGGGGAGGATTACAAGGAGCGAAAGTTCCACTTTTGGGTGGAACTTCGCTTTAACACGTGTAATTCAATTCAAGAAAGGAGTGGAATGTCGATTGTAGGATGATTGGTTAGGAGTCTGAGTAGATACCATTGAGTATGTTGAAAGCATTTTCATTATAGATTATTGAGTTGCTATAGGCAAGGGTGAATGAAAGATGTGTACACTCAAATGCTGAAGACATTTTAAACCCCTAATTCCTTATGCAAGAATGTTTCCACCCATTTCATGGGAATAACATAGGATAATTTAACTATAAATAAAGAAATGATAGGGGTTTATGGGTAGATCCATTTATGTAAAATGGGCTTCCCTGCCACAAAGGATATCCTAGTAAGCAGTTGCTTACAGCTCCTTAAAGCGGATCTCCACTCTAAAGTGGAGTCCCGCTGATCGGCACCCTCCCCCCTCCGGTGTCACATTTGACACCTTTCAGGGGGGAGGGGGTGCAGATACCTGTCTACAGACAGGTATCTGCACCCACTTCCGGCCCTACGATACGGGCAAAAGACGGGTTTTTTCTTCGCTTCCCGTCCGTCCCCCGTTGTATGCTGGGAACACTCGGCTCCCAGCACACAGCGGGAGCCAATCGGCGGGCGCAGCGCGACTCGCGCATGCGCCGTAGGGAACCGGGCAGTGAAGCCGGAGCGCTTCACTTCCTGGTTCCCTCACCGTGGATGGAGGGGGGAGCAGCAGGGTGACGAGCGATCGGCTCGTCATCTGCTGCGATCACCGCTGGACTCCAGGACAGGTAAGTGTCCTTATATTAAAAGTCAGCAGCTGCAGTATTTGTAGCTGCTGGCTTTTAATATATTTGTTTAGTGGCACATCCGCTTTAAGAATGTAATGCCCGGGAAGTTATTTAGGCCAGAAAGAGCCTATTCAAGAGTTAGACATAAGTAGTTTACCAGGTATGTGGTAGCATAAAGTACTACAGTGTTCCAAAAAATGTCTAATCCAGGGGCATGCCAAGAAAACAGATCCACATCTAATTGTCCACATTTCAAGCAGCAAGACAAGGTGCTTAGGCCCATAAGGAATGATGCAGAGATACAGTATATAAGAGTGATGGAAAAATTGAAGCATCATTTCACGGTACATTGTGGCTTTGATCGTGCCCCAAGAAAAATGCAGCAATTTTATGAGGGTATTAGCCGAAACCATTGGAAAATTCTTTGTCCAATATTCATGAAATATTGAGATCTTTTGAAACTATGGTAGAATCAACAAAATGTATTAACCATATTTAAAAAAAAAAACTAATGGGGAAGTAAAAACTGAAAGAAAAGGAATTAAAAATAGGGCATTGCTAAGTGACCACTGGACGATACACTATATATACCAAGAGTATTGGGACATCTGCCTTTACATGCACATGAACTTTAACCACTTAACACCCGCCTGCCGTCAAATGACGGCAGGCGGAATGCTCTATTGTCACGTCCTGTCATTTAAAGCATCTAGGGCGCGCGTGCCGCCGGCGCGTCACTGGGAACACAGTGCGCGTGCCCGGTGGCCGCGATGGGCGCTGGGCACCCGCGATTGCCCAGTAACTGAGCAGGGACGTGGAGCTCTGTGTAAACACAGAGCTCCACGTCCTGTCAGGGAGAGAGGAGACCGATCTGTGTCACCTCCCCCAGTCACCCCCCTCCCCCTACAGCTAGAACACACCCAGGATAAACATTTAACCCCTTCTCCGCCCCCCTAGTGGTTAACCCCTTCCCTGCCAGTCACATTTATACAGTAATTAATGCATATTTATAGCACTGTTCACTGTATAAATGTGAATGGTCCCAAAAATGTGTCAAAAGTGTCCGATGTGTCCGCTTTAATGTCGCAGTCCCGAAAAAAAACACAGATTGCCGCCATTCCTAGTAAAAAATAAATAAAAAATAAATCATTATGTCCCCTATTTTGTAGGCAATATAACTTTTGCGCAAACCAGGTTATTGCAATTTTTTTTTTTTACCAAAAATATGTAGAAGAATACGTATTGGCCTAAACTGAGAAAAAAATATATATATTTTTTTAAAAAATGGGATATTTATTATAGCAAAAAGTTAAAAATATTGTTATTTTTTTTTTTTCAAAATTGACGCTCTTTTTTTGTTTATAGCCCAAAAAATTAAAAACCGCACAGGCGATCAAATACCACCAAAAGAAAGCTCTATTTGTGGGAAAAAAAAGGACGTCAATTTTGTTTGGGAACCACGTCGCACGCCCACGCAATTGTCAGTTAAAGCGACGCAGTGCCGGAAGCTAAAATCTCATCTGGGCAGGAAGGGGGTGTATGTGCACAGTAGGCAAGTGGTTAATGGCATCCCAGTCTTATCCATAGGGTTTAATATTGAGTTGGCCCACTCTTTGCAGCTATAACAGCTTCAAATATTCTGGGAAGGCTCTCCACAAGGTTTAGGAGTGTGTCTATGGGAATGTTTAACCCTTCTTCCAGAAGCGCATTTGTGAGGTCAGGCACTGATGTGGACAAAAAGTCCTGGCTCGCAGTCTGTGCTCTGATTCATCCCAAAGGTGTTCTATGGGGGGGAGGTCAGGACTCTCTGCAGGCAAATCCTCCACCCCAAACTCACTCATCCTTTGAATTATTTTAACTTCATTCAGGAGCAGAGGAATGTATGGAGGCATCTTAATGGCAGGCAAGCCCAGAGTGAAGATGGATCCAGCTGCCTTGAAAAAGCATGCACTTTGCACAATAAAAATTCATTGGCTATATGTGTTTTAATTGTTTTTAGCCTTTAGAATTCATGACTAAATAAAGCAGAGTAATATGCTGTAAGTGCCCTGGACTTTGTTTTCATGGATTGCTGTAATGTTGTTTGAGGCTATTTTCCATATGCATAGCATATGACTTCAGTAGACCTACAATATACAGCTAAAGTGTTTGTCAGTTTAAAGTACTTTCAATTTGCATGCATATATTTTTCCGATTGCTTCACTTAGTTTTATCCTTGACAGACCACTAATAGTTCTCCTTGAAATCTATTGCGTTTACAGTTATGTAAACTAAACTTAATTTAACAATTACCATTATTTTAGCATATGCAATGTATTTCTCATGTACTGATATTTCTTTTTCACTCTTTATTAAAAAAAATAATTCCAAGGACATATCAATAAGGCTGGGTTCACACCTATGTGAATTGGATGCAGGTTTTCCCCGCATCCAATTTGCATAGCAGGAGAATGTGACCGTCTCTCTATGGAGCCAGTTCACATATCTACAGGGGTGGCTGTGGAGCACACTGCACAGAAACCATGTGCACCTTTATCTCTGATTCAGGGCCGTATTCAGGCAAATATTTGGCCCTGATTTGTCCCTGGACCGGAGAATGGGGACGCACAGCGTTTCTGTGGGATCCACAGCCGGTTCCAGTGTGAACCAAGCCTTAATGTTTCATATATACATCATATACAGTATTACAGAAGTCAACAGAGCAATAACAATTGTAACATCCAATAAATGAAATGCATTTCTACTAAGACTATCAAAAGAAGATCCACCTTCCAGTTCTTGTAAATTTTTCAACAGGTTAATAGGAAAGTAGTAGGTACAGCAACAGAGAAAAGGAAAACAGGGTCAATGAATGTGAAATAAAAAATAAGTAGCACCTAGAAACTAGGGAGGTAATATAAAAATGTCACAAGTATGGGGAAACTGCCTGGAGTGGGGGAGGTCAGATATGGGCATCAAATTAAGGGGAGGGAAAGGGGTAGGAAAATAGATAATTATTAACCCCCTTGGCGGTAAACCCGAGCGTGACTCGGGGTTGGTTTTTCATGTTAAGATCGGTATCCCCGAGTCACGCTCGGGGTGGACGTGCAGAGTGTGCAGCGGCGCGGCTTACCTTCTCGCTGGATCCGCAAGTTACTTACCTTGTCCCTGGATCCTGCGATGCCACCCCGCTGTGTGAGCGAGCGGGACCTCCTCGCTCGATTCACAGTGTCCCCGTGTGCCGCCGATCTCCGTTCCCTGTGACGTTACGACGCACGGGAGCGGAGAACGGCGCCAAATTCAAAAAAGTAAACAAACACTTTACATACAGTATACTGTAATCTTATAGATTACAGTACTGTATGTAAAAAATACACACCCCCTTGTCCCTAGTGGTCTGCCCAGTGTCCTGCATGTACTTTTATATAATAAAAAATGTTCTTTCTGCCTAAAAACTGTAGATTGTCCAAAAGTGTCCCTTTATGTCAAAAATGGTTTTAGATCAGCTAGAAAACAGCGATAATATATTATAATCACTTGCAGAAATGTGCGATAGCGATTTGTGGGGAAATTCGTCATAAAAAAAAAATAATAATGACAGCGACAATTCTGCAACTGAGCAAATTTCAGTGATTTTGAGTTGATTACATTATTGAATAATTTTTATTATAATTATATTATTATTTGTTATAATTATTTATAATTATTTATTATATTATAATTTATAATTTTGTTTTAAAAAAAAAATCATACCCGGGATGCCTACAAGACTCTTGCTTGGTCAGATTTAAGTGAGTTATTTCTAAAAATTACAGGCCTACAGTATAAAACGCCAAATTTCCTTGCAAAATAATTGTACCGCTTTTGGTACGTAATTCCAGACAGAATCATACCGCCAGGGAGGTTAACTAGTTTTTTTTAGTAGCGTAGGGAAAGGTTTGGAACCCATTTAGATTTTTATTGCTCCCTGTGTCTCTGTGACAAATTTTGTTTTTACTTCCTGTCTAGTGAAACAGTTGTACCCATCACAGTAAATGAGGATAAATCTCTTTAATGTAGAGCACTATGAATCCCAGCTGGGCTTTTTTCCTCCGCTAACCAAAGCTTTAGGCCCCGTACACACGAGGGGATCTCTGCTGGAAACGGTCCGCCGGACCGTTTCCAGCGGAGATTCCTCCTCCGGATTTTGATCCGATGGCTTGTACACACCATCGGATCAAAATCAGCGCGGAATACATCCGCGGTGACGTGTCGCGCCGTCGCCGCGACGACCGGATCTATCTGCTGGAACTGATCCGCGGATCAATCCCAGCGGATAGATCCGGTCGTGTGTACGAGGCCTTCCTTTTAAAGTGGTTGTAAAGGCAAAAGTAAAGGCAATGTTGCAGGAGTGTCTCGGCTGACCAGGACTCCTCTTCTCATTGGCTGAGACAGCAGAACTGCGCCATTGGCTTCCACTGCTGTCAATCATAATCAGTCAGCCAAGGAGGAGAGAAAGGGGGCAGGGCCAGGCTCTGCGTCTGCTTGGACACAGGAAGCTGTGGCTCGGTTCGGGTGCCCCCATAGCAAGCTGCTTGCTGTGGGGGCACTCAAAAGGAGGGAGGGGCTAGAAGCACAGAAAAGGGACATGAGAAGAGAAGGATCCATGCTGCTCTGTGCAAAACCCATGCACAAAGCAGGTAAGTAAAACATGTTTGTTATTTTTAACTAAAAAAACAAACAAGACTTTAAGATCACTTTAAGGACTTTCCATGCCCACTTTTATTAAAAGAAAGTTAAAAGAAACACAAGAGTTACCCTTTCAGTGCTGCTGCTCTGGTCTTAGTCCCAAGGCAATGACTACAGTATAATGAAAATATAAAGCGGCTAGTGTGAATGTAGCCTAAAGTTTATATAAGGAATGTGGGTTTTAAAAGCAGAGGTGTAAACTAGGCTCTGGCATTTTCACTTTTTTAAAATGTAGAAGTGCAACCTATTGTTTGAATTACTAGTTCAATACCTATGATAATTTGCATAATTAAGGATTAGGCAAAGTTCTAGCAAAAGAAATACTGCAATTTTTCACAAACAATGGGACTTATTTTCTAAAGGAATATTCACTGAATTTAGTAAAGATGAAGCTGTGTTCGTGTGCTAGTAAAAATAATGTTTTATTTTTATTATTATTTTCCTCACACATGATTACGTATTCAAAGAACACTTTGACATTCAAAGGGACACAATTTCACTTTGCTTAAATATTTTACTAAGAGAACAACCTTTATTCCTTTAGTAAATCAACCTTACAGCATACTTTAACCACTTGCCCACCGCAGTACGAGAATATACGTCCTCGACTTTGTGTGGTGATATCTGAATGATGCCTGCAGCTACAGGCATCATTCAGATATCACCGTCTTCAGCCGGCGATTCTGTGCACAATAAGAATGATCAAAGCGGCAGTTCCGCCGCTTGATCGTTCTTATAGGCAGCGGGAGGGGACGTCCCCCCCTCCCGCCGCCATCCGGTGCTTCTCTGGGCTCTCCCTTGCCATCGGGGGCCCGGAGAGCGAATCGGCCGGCGCTCGCTGAAGAACCATAGAGATGACTGGTGACCAGTCATCTCTATGACCGTCGGAGGCCCGGGCGTTATGACGTCACGCCCGGGACCCGGAAGTAAACAAAGCCGCAATCGCGGCTGTCGGTGTGAGATTGGTGAATGTTTTTTCACCGATTTCATGCTTGTAAGCCTGGAGGAGAGATGTGGGGTCTTATTGACCCCACATCTCTCCATAAAGAGGACCTGTCACTGTGATTCCTATTACAAGGGATGTTTACATTCCTTGTAATAGGAATAAAAGTGATAAAAAAAATAAATAAAAAATAAATAAAAGTGTAAAAATAAAGAAATGAAGTAAAATAAAAATAAAATGAAAACATTTTTTTTTTAAAACACCCCTATCCCCGGTAGCTCGCGTTCAGAATGAACACGCATGCAAGTCCCGCCCACATATGTAAACGCCATTCAAACCCAACATATAAGGTATCCTCGCGTGCGTTAGAGGGTGTGCAACAATTCTAGCACTAGACCTCCTCTGTTACTCGAAAATAGTAACCTGTAAAAAAATTTAAAGCGTTGCTATGGAGATTTTGAAGTACCGAAGTTTGGCGCCATTCCATGAGTGTGCGCAATTTTAAAGCATGACATGTTAGGTATCAATTTACTCAGCGTAACATCATCTTTCACATTATACAAAAATTGGGCTAACTTTACTGTTGTTATTTTTTAATTCATGAAACTGTTTTTTTTCCCAAAAAAAGGAGTTTGAAAAATGATTGCGCAAATACCGTGTGAGAAAAAAAGTTGCAATGGCTGCCATTTTATTCCCTATGATGTCTGCTAAAAATATATATGTAATGTTTGGGGGTTCTGATTAATTTTCTAGCAAAAAAATTGTGATTTTTACATGAAGGAGAGAAGTGCCAAAATAGGCCTTGTGGTCAAGTGGTTAATCTCTGGTGACAAACAAACCTCCCACCATGACTTTACTAGCCATTTTTTAAATGTATTAATACTTTATGTACATGACATTTACTTGTTTGTTGTTGAATGTTCATTCTTAAATAATAGTCATTTCTAGTTCATTACATTAGTGTGACTAAAAACAATGAGAATCTTTTAATTATAGATTAGTGCACAGTGTTTGCTTCTACCACATACATTTTCAAATTAGTTTACTTGCAGTGGACCTGAAATACTGACAGAATGTGTACTTAGGATTTCACAAAATACTAATGCATACATATGTCCCCTTCATTCTTTATACCAGAAGTGGAATAAACCTTTCGAAAATTGTGAATAGTCCTCTTTTTTTCTGAATGTGTCAATAATTCTACATGATTTCTGTGCACTTTAAATACGAAAAACGTGGTATCAGCAAAGGTCTTGCTTCTATTCCTGTGGTATCCCTTTCTACAAGTTAGTATTATCAAAACAGAGACCAGATAGACTTGATTAAAAATTGTAAAAGACAATAGTATTTTAAATCACTTGAATAAAATCAATACATATCTGCTTCCTCCTGCTGGTACTTATGTTCATGGAACCAAATTGTAGGTCATTCAACAAAATGATATGGGAAAAAGCATTTAAAAATCTCAGTCACTACAGAACTCACACTCCTTTAGAATTCATGGTAGTCTTTGGTTTTTGGCATCACCATTTTTTGTTTTTCACTGTGTGTATAAACATCACTATCTAAGATTTGTCAGTTTCCACTTTCAAGATCTGCAACTTCCCATTGTACCGTTGTATAGACAGTGCCATCCAAGATAAGCCAGTTTACGCTTTCTCCGTGTTGTATTGAAAACCCCATCTGAGATCTCCTAGATCTCGCAGTGTGTTTGTGGTGTAGACGGCACATCCATGATCTGTCCAGTTTGCACTTTGCCGCTGTGGTATAAACGGCTCCATTTGAAATTTTCCAGTTTCCACTATAGGCTTTTTGTATAGACACTACAATCTGAGATCTGTGAGCTCCCACTTTGTGTTGTGGTATTGACAGCACCATTCAAGATCGGCCAGTTCACACTTTGTCTTTTTGGTATTGAAAACATCACATAGACAGCACAATCTGAGATCTTGGAGTTACTACTGTGAGTAACTTGTATAGCGCTACAAATGTGAACTAAATCGCCTCAAGGCGTTGTATTCAATGTCGTCGTCCAGAAACCTTCCCACCTTTCCACTATATAATGCTCCATCAGGGTTTTTCCAGTTAATTTTTAGCCCTTTTGGTACAGACAGCTCCATCTGAAATCTGCAAGTTTCCACTGTGGGCTTGTATGGACAGCACCATCAGAGATCTGCTTATTAACACGTTGTGCTTGTGGTATAAACACATTTGAGATTACTCAGTTCCAACTGTATGCTTGTTTCATTGGCATCACCATCTGAGATCTGCCAGCCCATACTGCATACTTGTGGTATAGAAAGCACTGTGTGCTTTTGGTATTGACAGCCCCATCAAAGATCTGCCAGTTCACCCTTTGTTCTTGTGCTACGCATAGTGCCATCTACGATCTGCCACAGATCTTTCCACAGTGTTCTGTGGTTTAGATGTCAAAAGCCATTTTCTGGCATCTGCATGCATATACTTTCTCCTTGAGAGTTCCCTGTTTGTCTTAAACCCTAAGGTGTTTTATAAAGTAAACTGCAACCAGAGTGTACATGTTTATGCTTTTTTTCCCTCCTCTTCCTGCCTCTGTAGAGGAAGGCACATGTATTGGAAATGGACAACATTACAATGCAATCTCTGGTCGCAGGTTCCTTATTATAGCACCCAGGATTTCTGGCTGTCACGGTGCTCTGAAAAGAAGATATAAGCATGTATAAGCACATGGAGTTGCCTATTACCAAGAAAAGGAGACAGTTTACCAATCCTAAATGACCCCAAAGGTATCTTTTAGGTTCTAAGAACTTCTAAGAAGATAATAATATCTTTGTATTTTTCTGTAAAGGGTTTTCTTATTTTAAGTATTATTCAGTTATTGAACAATTTAAAATGTTTACATATTTAAGGATTTTCTTATTGATGAGGACTGTAAAAATAACATTTTGAAAACATTTTAGTCAGGTAAATAGAAAAATATGAATATTTTGCATTCTTATTTTGGCCCAGCAGGTGGAGCTTTAAGCTCCTTGTGAAGTTTTTAAGGCTGTGAGTTTGCTTTATTGCTGTAAAGCATGTTGTTTAAACATGTGTGAATTAGTCACAGCTCTGACTACTAACAGTTACCCCCATTATACTGCTTAATATGAAGATTCAGTCAGGCAACACAACAGGCAACGTTTGCTGCCTTGTCCCTTTAGCTAATCCTCAATGCTCAGGAAATCCTTTGTTGTGTATTACATGTGAAAATTAACAAAACAACAGTTAAAACATGTATAAACTAAAAATAAAGTTATCCAAGACCATTGCAGTTTCCCGTTAAAAATCCTATGTATGTCTGATTTAAATCAAATCTATTTAAAGCACACAGCCTATGCGTGTTAGAAAACAAAAGCTTACTTAATATTTTACTACGTTAGAAGTTTAGTTCAGACTGGATTAAATAATTATTTAATGCAAATACTTTGGACTCAGCCTTGCTAGGCTTTAGGCTTGGCTGGACATGTGCTTTTTACTGATAAAGAAATTGCTATAGCTTGTTTTTGATGATGATGCAGAGCAAATGAAGTCTTTCCACAAATGCCAGCAATACGTTGACTGTTTAAAGATTAGTTGAATTTGCTGGTGCTACCATTAGATAGCTATGTATTGCAATTTCTGGTCAGTGATGCCTTCAAATTTCCATTAGCGTAATACAGTAAAACAGGGGAGTGAATGTCTAAGTTAATCCAAAAGGAAATGTGAGTCTTTATTAGTTTTCATGAAAATATATTCAGCATGAAGGGAAACAAAACTGCAACCAATGGGCTATGTTTATTTTTTTAGGATTTATTCAATGTACAATGCAGAAAAAAAATGTGTAGTAACCTAAAACAGCAAGACAGAATAAACTTTACTAGGCAGACCAGTACAAGATGAGTTCTGACTGATTGCTTTTAGTATCGCACTCTACAATTTGCAGCTTGTACTGCTATATATATGATATATAATATGTCCTTATATTTGTAACTGGGCTTTTAAGAACTACTTTATAGTACTCCATAAAACTATACTATTTTTCATTTAAAAAAAGGTGGAAACTGTAATAAAAAGCATACAGTATGTTATGAAACATGACAATACGATGAGAAAGAATTGATTAAATCAATGATATGATAAGCACTTGAACAAACAGAATTAGCCTTGCAGATTTAAAGTTCCAGTCTACACAATACTGTACTAGCATTTCAGTTTTGACATAATGCTTCCCCTCCTTCTCACCCTTCAATGTTAACTGTAAAGATAGACAAGTTAAAACTAAGGTTAAAACAGAGTTCCATCCTTTTAGTGTTTATTAAAAGTCAGCAGCTACAAAAAATGTAGCTGCTGACTTTTAATAAACAGACACTTACCTGCTCCTTGGTCCAGCAACGCGGACGCTCAGAGCTCCGCTCCTCTCCCCCCCTCTCTGGTCAGCGCCTCCATTCATAGTGTGGGCACCCGGCCGTGACTCACTTCCCATGAGTGGACAGGTGATCTCCTGGGACCTGTCCCTGGAGATTGCCTAAAGGGATGGGCCGCCTAAGGTGAGAAGAGAAGTCGCCGAGGCGGTCCCTGGGTGGAAGGAGGAAGTGGGGCAGGAAGTCCCACTCATACCGAAGACCCCATCCCCCCCCCCCCCAAAAAAAAAATACATGCCAAATGTGGCATGTAAGGGGGCGAGGAGTGCTGAAAGCGGAAGTTCAACTTTTGGGTGGAACTCCGCTTTAAGGTGACTAGCAAATGTAGAGTGCTGTGACTACTGGCACAGTGGGGGTTATTTACTAAAGACAAATCCACTTTGCTCTACAAGTGCAAAGTGCACTTGAAATTGCACTGAAAGTGCACTTGGAAGTGCAGTCGCTGTAGATCCGAGGGGGACATGCAAGGAAAAAAAACAGCATTTTAGCTTGCACATGATTGGATAATAAAATCAGCAGAGCTTCCCCTCATTTCAGATCGACCCCTCAGGTTTACAGTGACTGAAATTCCAAGTGCACTTCCAGTGCAATTTCAAGTGTACTTTGCACTTGCAGTTTGCACTTGTAGTGAAAAGTGGATTTGCCTTTCGTAAATATCCCCCATTGTGTTAATGCTGCACAGTACCCACTATCGCTTGCCACTGCCAATATACTGTCCCTTAGATAATGTCCTTTATATCTCCCCTTGTAACAATCTCACACCCCATAAGCCTCCTAAATGTGATGTATTGCTGTTTGTGTCAGTATTGGAGAGATTGCTCTTGATTGATTGATTCCCTTCTCCTGAGGAGAGATCTCCCCAAAAAGGACACATACAGCACTAAAATCCCAATAGAGGTTTTACCTCTTCACTCACTACTAAAATAAAATAAAAGATTTGGGATGAAGTTTGACTTTAGAGTGACTCTGTATTCTATGGTTCAAGTTTTTACTCTGGTGACAGAGAGGGAACAAATATACATCGATCACGCACAGAAGGGTCACATGCTAAACATTCTTTAGCGACTGTACCCTTCATGAAAATTAAGTCCAGCGATGTGGTTACATTATGGTTTCAAGGTTAATATTATTTTATTTATTGGGAGCCATTGGTTTCAAGTTTTATGCTGAAGACATGGTCACTTTAACCCACATTTTCCATCCCTACCTAACATCTTTTCAGTTCCTATGCACGTTCCTCCTAAGAACTCATTGTCTCCCCATAGTTTGTGCTTTCAGCAATTCTTCAACCCTCATTTGCTCTTTTTATCTCAATATTTAGACCTCTCACTTGCAGAACTTTCACATTCATTAAAAAGCACACACATAAAACAGAAGTATGCTACCATTTCTTATAAGATCTCTGAACCTTCTGCCTAGAATAGCAATTATTAAAATAAACTCACCCTCTATTTGCTTATTTTACACAGCAGAGAAAGTACCATGATGACTTAAATGGCTGGGTGGGGTACAGCCAGGAATAATAGGAAAACATCTCACTACATTAATCACTAAGAATCATAAATATTTATGAAGTCAGTTGGTGATTCATCCAATTACTACTAAGAAGTTAGTTTTGAAAAAGGGTTAAAAAAAATCTATTTTAAATTATTTAAAAAAGTAAATTTAAGTTTATAATAATATGCTTATTTTTCTCTTATACCACAGGAGTCAAAACATGGACACTTCTCAGTCACCAAGACAACCAAGTAAACCACCTGATCCAGGGCCAACTGGTCTTAGTAAAAGTAGGACTGTAGATGCTTTCAAAACAGAAATGAGAACACAACCACCTGGTCGAAGTCCTTCAACTCTGAGCTTGAAAGAGCCTAGAACCAGGCCAGATACAAAAGAGGAACAGAAGACTGGGATGATGAGTGGTTTTCTCTCAGACAGTAATCCAATAAGCATGGTCTCCTCCGTAGTTACCAAGTTTAATCCATTTGAGACCAAGCCTGATTCTGCAGCCCACAATGAAGATTTAGTTAAGAAATCAAAGGAAAGAGAGCATGAAAATAAGGAGCACCTTATAGGAATTAATAAACCCAGACCTCAACCACAGAGGTCACCGGTACATGGGCCACAGCCTCAAGGACTTGCTAAACCCACAATAGCTGCTCAAGAACACCCAACTAAATCTACACAACAGCAGTCTGAGACAAAAATAGCATCTTCACAACAGAGTCCTGCAAGGACGTCCACACAGGTGTCAGATGCCACAATATCACTTTCACACACTCCTATCCTCAAAGAACCTTTGCCTGAAACTGTAAAGCCTATGAAACCTTTAGTTCAAGAGCCAAAACATTCTACCTCATTGTCCCAAGTACAAGGATCTAAAAGAGAACCAGAAATGCAGGATCATTCTGCTAAAACACCACGTCAAAGTTTCGAAAAGCAGAGTTTGCAACAATCAGAGATTTCTAAATATACTGATATGTCAAAAATGCCACAACAGATGTCAGAACATGAAAAGCAACCTACACAGACTCATGGTACCGCCAAACCAAGTGCACCACAATCTGGACCTGTAAAACCACAGCCACATCCAGTGGTTGCTGCTTCAAGTACTCAGCAGCAGGCAACTTCTGTGAAACAACCTCCACATCAGACAGGTCTTCCCAAACAAAGTCCTGTGTCACAGCAACAAAAACAGCAAACACCACCTATGTCAACAATTAAACAAATGGTCCAGAAGCCAGAGCCTATCACTAAAAAGCCTGCCCTAGTAAAAGAACAACCACCACATACAGAGGTTTCTGAAATGAAGGCAGAATCTAAGAGACCACAGGACAATAAAACGCAGATGTCCAAGACAGAAGCAAAGAACATGTGTCCTCTTTGTAAGACAACTGAACTCTTGTTGAGCTGTAAAGAAAAGCCTAATTTTAATACTTGCACCCATTGTAAAACTGTTGTATGCAGCTTGTGTGGTTTCAATCCTAATCCACATATAACTGAGGTAAGTGATTATCCAGGTGTTCTTAATAGATACTCAATGCATGTAAAGGAAAGATGTGGGCCAGATTCAGAAAGAGTTATGCCGGCGTATCTGTATGCAGAAAACAAGATAAGCCGGTTTGCAGCAAAGATCTGACAGGCGTAATTGTATTACACCATCGGATCTTAACTGCAATTTTAAAATGGCCGCTGGGGGCGTTCTCGCTGATTTACGCAGAGAATATGTAAATCAGCGATATACGCCAATTCATGAACGTACGCGGGCCCGACGCAGTCACTTTACGCCGTTTACGTAAGGGTTTTCCCGGCGTAAAGATAAAGCAGCCCAAAGCAGGCGCATCCTATGTTAAGTGTGGACGTCGTGACAGCAGGAAATTTGAAAATGTTTACGTCGTTTGCGTAACTCGGCCGTGAATGGGGATTTACGTTGATTACGTTCACGTCGAAAACACCGTCATAATTCGGAGCATGCGCACTGAGATTTTTCTAAGGCCGGCGCATGCGCAGTACGTTCGGCGCGTGGACGCGCCTAATTTAAATAGGAGACGCCCCCTACCCGCCTATTTTGAATTAGGTCGCCCAATTTACGCTACGCCGCTGTAACTTAACACGCAAGTGCTTTGTGAATACAGCACTTGTGTGTTAAGTTGCGGCGGCTTAACGTAAAAAAGAAAAGTTACGCCGCTGCAACTTTGCGTGCGGCTTTCTGAATCTGGCCCATAGAGTTTATAATAAGTATATATATTATATATGAGATTGGGGGATCCCTGTGGGGTAGGTTTGAATGGGAATTGGCATACTGGTATGTTTTTAAGTTATGTATAATAGATGATTCTTTTTGGGAACATGCCCGCTGTTAATATTCTTGCTATTTTAAAATACTATTGCTCATTTGTATACTTACCCTACTGCATATATTTTACATAGCTACTGCTCATACAGTATATAGACAGATGTTGCTGGAAACAGGTTAGGGAAAAAACAGGTACTGTATATGAATATAAAGAGTGTCTTTGTTTAGTTATAATCACTAAAATGTTTTTTATGAAAATTTCAACGTGGGTTCTATGCTCCTCCATCATCGTTCATATCATTGTCCACTAATACACCATTGGTTGGGGGCTCCTATAAGCAGTGTATCAGGATGTACTCATGTCAGGCATAGAGGTGCAAATTCCCTGTCTTTCCCAGCAATTGTTGCTGTAAGGAGAACTTTGCAAACTATGGGATGATGTCACAGGGTCAAAAAGTGAAATATCTAAGAAAAGTAGAAAGGTAACACAGGATAAAGAGAAGTGTTTGGGTATGTTTATATTGGGAGCCTAGACTTCAGCTTTAAAATTATGAAGAAATTATGTACAAAACCTCTTTACAAGTATTTACCTCAGAGGTCTGTGAAGGACCCAAGTCAATCATTTAACAAATGCTACGGTAATACAATTAAGGTTTTTATATTTGCACAATGCTTAATCCTCAGCATCTGAATTGCTTTTCTGAAATCATGTGACCGTTGATACTCAAATAAATAATTATCAGCTGGCCAGTTAAAACCTAGGAATCCATAAATTACATAATTTTAGTTAATTAAATTAGCTGCAAACTATACATTTTAACCTGCAGAAAGCCGTTTAACTAATTAACACACAATCCATGTGTGTAATGTTTAAAAGCTCATCTGGCAACCTTAACCCAGTCTATTGGCAGTGAAGTTATAGCAATGTTTTGCACTAAACTCCTTTTAGCATTTTTCCTAATTAAACTTGGCTTGTGCTGCATCAAACAACTGTATTGTAACAAAGCTTCCATTACTATAATTTACAACTTGCAGACCATTTGCCCTGTACATTTATTTGGGTTAACTGATTGTTGTTCATGTAAATGCATAAAGAAATGATTTCTTCCATTTTATTAGTAAGTGAATTAATGTTGGCATCAGGTTTGCCTGGAAAATTCCATGAATACCCTGGCTACAGAGAAAGTGGTCACTTTCAGCCTGCATAATACCAAAGACCTTTTTATCTTTTGCTTTGTTAGCCTGATTCACTCTTTTCTCTAACTTCCTTACTTACCGTTTTTTGATTCTTTTATGTTCTTTTTAAGAGAGGGTTATAACCCGTCAGATTTTTTTTCCTGACGGGACACAGACAGCAATAAAAACTGACAGAACTAAACTAAAGTTTAATTATACTTTAACTTGCAATTAAGGCTACATATAGACATGAGGTGGTGTACAATTGCAGATTACTCAGAACACCCATGTGTATATGTTTATCTGACCTATGGAGCATACGGTGGGAGTAATAGCACATTCCTAAAGTCAGCTTATCCCAGGGAAGAGGGTAGCTGGAGGCCAAGAAAGCCTAACTTGGCAATCTTCCCCTAACAGTTATCTAGGAGTATATAAAGAAGAAGGTACATAAAAATAATAAGCTGATGCGCATGCGCGAGAGATCCAATATGGCCGATTGAGCCCGGACCTCCGCGCCACCTCAGACCAACGGCACTCACAGCATCGCACAGCCCACCCCAGAAAGGCACACAGTTAGGGGATCGGTCCCCCCGAACAGTCAGGGAACACCCCCAGATGAGCAACTGGGCCACCCACCGTGATCTGGGACCGCAATTTGAGTCCTCCACCCTCATGCTTCCACCATGGATTTAGGCACTGAACACAGGAAAGTGCTCACCCCAGCCACTCTAATCTTCACCCCTCTATCCCATGGGAACTGTCAACAGGTGATGACACCCTCACCTACCTCCACAGAATCCCTTTTGGCCACACCATTGGAGATCAGGCTTTCTCCCCTGCAGGGCCTAACAGGCCTTACTACAGTGGGTGACTGTGATATTGTGTTTTTAGCACGACAGCATCACGCTGATTCTCGGCGACATGGTGCCGATATCTCGCACTCGCTGGAATAGACAAAGCACATTCCAACGTGCACGTCATAGAAGCGACGGGGATCCGACTTGGATTCCCGCCAATTCTAGCGTCGGCATTTGGTATGCATTCCTGAGGGAGAACTCCACGGCAAATTTTAAATAAAAAAACGGCATGGGTTCCCCCCCCCAGGAGCATACCAGGCCCTTGGGTCTGGTATGGGTTATATAGAGACCCCCCCCTATGCCGAAAAACCGACGTAGGGGGTCCCCCTACAATCCATACCAGACCCGTATCCAAAGCACGCTACCCGGCCGGGCAGGAAGGGAGTGGGGACGAGCGAGCACCCCCCCTCCTGAGCCATACCAGGCTACATGCCGGTCGGGTGCTCTGGGGCAGGGGGGCACACTGCGGGGGCCCCCCAACCCCAGAGCACCCTGTCCCCATGTTGATGACGACAGGGCCCCTTCCCAACAACCCTTGCCGTTGGTTGGAATATGAATAAGGGGGGCCCCAGATACCGGCCCCCCACCCTAAGTGAATGAGTATGGGGTACATCGTACCCCTACCCATTCACCTGCAAGCAAAGTGGTATAAACACAAATAAACAACACAGGGTATTAAAATATTTTATTAGTCTGCTCCGGAGGCCCCCCCTGTCTTCTTTAGCTCTTTCAGCAGGGGGGCTTCTTCTGCTCTCCGGAGGTCTTCTCCGCTCTCCGGGGGTCTTCTCCTGCTCTCCGGGGGTCTTCTCCGCTCTCCGGGGGGGTCTTCTTCTATCTTCGCCGCTCTCCGCTCTTGACTCGGTGCACCCCGGCCAAGAGCCCAAACCATATGGCAACCCACCCTGGAGGACACAAAAAGTCACAGGATTACCCAAAACATACTGTAGGTATAACATAGAGAAAATATGTGTAGCCCCTTTGGATACAGGGAGGTCTGAAAATAACAATTGAAAAAGGGAAAAAATTGCGCCAACCAATAATATAAACAATAAAGTCCTTTGTGTTCCCACAAGTGAATTAGAAAAAACGCACCATATTAGTGCATTTATAGCATAAGTGAATGGAAAAATCTGGTGTCAGAGTCCATAAATGATGAATCCAAACCAGACAACACCCGGTGTGAAGATGATTTTACAGTTGTGAACCGCCACCATATGGACTGAGGCTTACCGATAGGTAATTAAATAACAGCGTTATTTAAATTACAGCAGGATACTCCAGAGTGCGGGGTCACAGCTTGGGAAATACCAGGAATAAACCAGATCACGGCTCTTTAGGAGATCCACGGCGGGATACAGCAGGATATACTATGCAGTACTCGTCCTCATAACATCTCAACAGCCCAGTCAGAATGGTGAATATCTTGTTAAAGGTGATCCCAAGGTTGGAGAACAGGAGTATACCATTGAAAAGAAAGTTATAAGACAACAGCCAACTCCAACAGATTCAGAGGAGGAATTGAATGAAAAGAGACCATGATGAGTATTGATGAATGATTTTCTTTTTTCTGTTTAATCAGTATTTTCACCCTTTCGCTGCCAGAGCCAGTTTCGCACATATGTTGAAAGAATCATTTTAGGCCTAAATATTGGGTAAAACCCCAGCGACACCTGTGCAGGAGCAACACAACAATGACCAGTGGATGGCATGCAGAATTCTTTCAACATATGTGCGAAACTGGCTCTGGCAGCGAAAGGGTGAAAATACTGATTAAACAGAAAAAAGAAAATCATTCATCAATACTCATCATGGTCTCTTTTCATTCAAATCCTCCTCTGAATCTGTTGGAGTTGGCTGTTGTCTTATAACTTTCTTTTCAATGGTATACTCCTGTTCTCCAACCTTGGGATCACCTTTAACAAGATATTCACCATTCTGACTGGGCTGTTGAGATGTTATGAGGACGAGTACTGCATAGTATATCCTGCTGTATCCCGCCGTGGATCTCCTAAAGAGCCGTGATCTGGTTTATTCCTGGTATTTCCCAAGCTGTGACCCCGCACTCTGGAGTATCCTGCTGTAATTTAAATAACGCTGTTATTTAATTACCTATCGGTAAGCCTCAGTCCATATGGTGGCGGTTCACAACTGTAAAATCATCTTCACACCGGGTGTTGTCTGGTTTGGATTCATCATTTATGGACTCTGACACCGGATTTTTCCATTGACTTATGCTATAAATGCACTCATATGGTGCGTTTTTTCTAATTCACTTGTGGGAACACAAAGGACTTTATTGTTTATATTATTGGTTGGCGCAATTTTTTCCCTTTTTCTATTATTTTGTGTTAGATCACGCTATTGCAGCCTTCCCATTTATTCACTTAATTTTTGTTTGATTAGCGCAATTTTTTCTTCCTGAAAATAACAATTAGTGGTCATTTTAGTTATTTATATTAGTTTTTTTTTTCATTAACTGAATCAGAGGTGTTATTATATTATTATAGTTTTTGTTTTTACCTGAGTTCTTTAGTACTTACAGTTTTGGTGTCTTGCGCAGCGTCCATCGGCGGCCTCGTCGGGTCTGGCATCCGTCTGCGGCTGGTGTCCTCCTCGTCGGGTCCAGCGTCCTTCTGCGGTGTCCTCCCCGCTCGATCCCCCCTTCCCGCGCTGAGTTTGAACTACTGTGCCGGGATATACCGAGCGCAGTACACTCATGTATAGTCGGGCAGGCTCGGCTCCTCTCGCGGTCACGTCCTGTGCATCCTGTACGTCCAGGACGTGACTGCGAGAGGAGCTGAGCCTGCCCGACTATATACGAGTGTCCTGCGCTCGGTATATGCCGGCGCAGTAGTTCAAACTCTGGGCGGGTATCGGCGTATATTGCGCACCCACGATTTTGCCCTGAATTTCAGGGCAAAAAAGTGCGCGGTATACGCCGATAAATACGGTATATATATATTGTGACCAGAGGTGAATCTGATATATTCCTTTGGAAAATATTAGTGAACTGTGTGTGTGTGCACCTGTGTGTTTAAAAAAATAAAATAAAATAAAAATATATATATATATATATATCTTATATACAGTGGGGATCAAAAGTTTGGGCACCCCAGGTAAAAATTTGTATTAATGTGCATAACGAAGCCAAGGAAAGATGGAAAAATCTCCAAAAGGCATCAAATTACAGATTAGACATTCTTATAATATGTCAAAAAAAGTTAGATTTTATTTCCATCATTTACACTTTCAAAATTACAGAAAACAAAAAATGGCGTCTGCAAAAGTTTGGGCACCCTGCAAGTATCACAGCTTGTAAACACTTTTTGTAGCCAGCCAAGAGTCTTTCAATTCTTGTTTGAGGTATCTTTGCCCATTCTTCCTTACAAAAGTCTTCCAGTTCTTTGAGATGTCTGGGCTGTCTGTCACGCACTGCTCTTTTAAGGTCTATCCATAGATTTTCAATTATGTTAAGGTCAGGAGATTGTGAAGGCCATGGCAAAACCTTCAGTTTACGCCTCTTGATGTAATCCCCCGTGGATTTTGAGGTGTGTTTTAGGATCATGATCCATTTGTAGAAGCCATCCTCTCTTTAACTTCAGCTTTTTCACAGATGGCATCAAGTTACCATCCAAAATTTGCTGAAATTTTATTGAATCCATTTTTCCTTCTACTCGTGAAATGTTCCCTATGCCACTGGCTGCAATACAACCCCAAAGCATGATTGATACACCCCCATGCTTAACAGTTGGACAGAGGTTATTTTCATTAAATTCTGTGCCCTTTCTTCTCCAAACGTACCTTCGCTCATTCTGGCCAAAAAGTTCTATTTTAACCTCATCGGTCCACAGAACCTGTTTCCAAAATGCATCAGGCTTGTCTATATGTTCATTTGCAAAGTTCAAACGCTGATTTTTGTGGTGAGGACGTAAAAGAGGTTTTCTTCTGATGACTCTTCCATGAAGACCATATTTGTACAAGTATCTCTTTATAGTGGAATAGTGTACCACAACTCCAGTGTCTGCCCGATCTTTCTGGAGGGATCGTGCAGTCAAACGTGGGTTTTGAATTGCTTTTCTCACAATCCTGCGAGCTGTTCTGTCTGGGCTGATATTTTTCTTGGTCTTTCAGATCTTGCTTTAACTTCCACTGTTCCTGGTGACTGCCATTTCTTAATTACATTTCAAACAGAGGATATTGACATCTGAAAATGCTTTGCTATCTTCTTATAGACTTCTCCAGCTTTGTGAGCGTCAACTATTTTCAGTTTCAGTTTTCTAGACAACTTCTTAGAAGAACCCATGGTGCTGATTGTTGGGGCAAGGTCAGATGAGTCTGGGCATTTAAAACCTTTGAGATTGACATCACCTGGTCTTCCCAGACAATGATTGAGAACAATCCATGACACTGGCAGGTCTCAGCTTTGCAAAGGGGGCAGTGCATGCTATAAATTCTGCAGGGTGCCCAAACTTTTGCAGATGCCATTTTTTTGTTTTCTGTCATTTTGAAAGTGTAAATGATGGAAATAAAATCTAACTTTTTTGCCATATTATATGAATGTCTAATTTGTAATTTGATGCCTTTGATATTTTTCCATGTTTCCTTGGCTTCGTTATGCACATTAATACAAATTTTTACCTGGGGTGCCTAAACTTTCGATCCCCACTGTAACATTAGACGCGAGTGAATCCCCACTGTAACTTAGACGCGAGTTTCACAACTCGCATTCGGCGCTCTATAAGTATTTATTCCAATCCAATCCAATCCAACATAAGACTAGATACATGTGTATGGTATGAAATAAAGTAGGATATCCTATCATATTTAGGTGAAGTGAACTAAAGTGAAACGTTACCTTTATACAGATTAAATTGGTGTGAAAAATGGGGTTCTATGTCCTCCAGTCAGATTTTCGCTTCAATTAGGTAGCTGCCTCATGTGGAGTGAAGAGTCCTCACTTCAGTCAGATGTCTGCCTCATATGAAGTGAGGAGTCTGTAGATAATCACCATGATATGAATTATCTGTGGTAAAACAGCCTCATCAATTCAACAGTCCAGGTGAGATGGATTTGAACTTACCACTAGTGACAGACAGGGATACACAGGCGTCTCCTTACTGCAGCACACAACTGATGTGTGTCCTGCGGTGTATGTTTTTATATTGTGTCTCCTGGATTTACCATCCGGAAACTCCCATGACGCAGAGCGTCTGATGTTGCCGGACCTGTCTCGGTGGTGTGCCTGTGCGTATATGCGTGCGCACATGCGCCATAGTCCCAAAGACAGTAGATGCATGGAATTGCTCCACCATAAGGACCCATAGTTGGCACTAACGATACAATATCGTCAGTGCAAACCCCCACCAGAAACATGCATCCTAGTGTCATACAACATTAGAATTCTTCTATAGCTTATAGGCGGAACATTCAAACGGAAATGTACTATTGTGGTGTCGTATAGTTTAGCTGCTTCCTCAAATCTTCTTAGAACATTCGACAGACACCATAAGCCTTTAATGACAGATTCGACCTTAATTAATTCAGATTTTTTTCGGACGAATGCATTTTTTAACAAAACAAAATAAAAAAATAAAAATAAAAAATAATGTTAGGATGTATTTTTCGGGAAACGAAAAACGAAAACGAAATTCCGAAACAAAATATTTCAGTGTGCACATGTCTACTATTCAGAACCTTCTACCTCTCCTAGTACTTTACTTTAGCAGTATTAAATTGTGTTTCTATGGTTCAACTTTAAAGAGACCCTGTCACCAGACCAATAATGTCTACATAAATCTTCTTATAAGATTATGCATGCATTTAAAGCATTTAATGCATGGGTACATGTTAATTACCTGTACAAACCTCCCTTGTGTAGACATTCAAGAGCACTGATATTGCTGACAGGTGCCACCATCTGGGATCCCTTTCACACTAATCTGCTTAAAAAATCTGTTTCCTTTATGCATTTGCGGTGTGTTTCTTGGTTGTCTGACTGCCAGCCTGCACCTGTGAAATATGGACATGGCTCAAAAAATGCACCAAAACCACAACCGTGATGTGTTTATACTGCAAATAAGCATTTAAAATGCTTGATTTCTCAAAAATTCCTGCATTTTTTTATAGTTGGCAACAGAGCTTCTTAAGCAGAAAGATTCTATTAGACTTAATATTGTACAGTCAAGAGATATGACACAAATCATTAAGAATTAGAATGACAAATAATTGTTGCCTAATTGCAGGTTAGCTAAGGAGCAGTAGGCAAAGTAGTTCCTTTCAGTAGTAATGTAAACCTATCTCTCCATCTGTCTGGATGCAGTTCAAGTTCACATTGCTTCTGTAACTGGAAACATTGTAACTGAGATGCAATAAAGAACTGTAGAAAGTTAAATTGGTTAGAGTAGGTTATGCGAGGTTATGAAACAATGCTTGCAAAAAAAGTGTAACTATGAGTGTCATAAAAAGTGGCATGAAGGGCTGCAGTCTATAACACAGTCATTTTTGTTTTAATGAGTTGTTCATAGACTCCGAAAGAGGAAGTAAGGGACAGGAGCAGGTGAATATAACTTCAATGTTTTATTTTTATCAGAAAAGTGTAAACAATACATTTAAATAATAAAAAAAAAAAATATATATATATATATATATATATATATATATATATATATATATATATACTGTGTGTGTGTGTATATATATATATATATATATATATATATATATATATATATATATATACATACATACATATTTTTTTCTTTTAATTAACCACTTGCAACCACTTACGATACAGTGCATTTTCACCCCCTTCTGCCCAGGCCAATTTTCAGTTTTCAGCGCTGTCACACATTGAATGACAATTGTGTGGTCATGCTACACTGTACCTTTTTTTGGTGGTATTTGATCACTTCTGCGTTTTTTATATTTTGCGCTATTAACAAAAGAAGAGTGACAAGTTTGCTATAATAAATATCCCAATTTTTTTCCGCAGTTTAGTCCAATATGTATTCTTCTACATATTTTTTGATTAAAAAAAAATCGCAATAAGCGTATATTTTTTTTTTGTGCTAAATAGGGGATATATTTATGCCATTTTTTGTTTTTTTACTAGTAATTTTGGCGATCTACGATTTTTATTTTGACTGTGACATTGCGGCAGATATATTGGACACTGTTGACACTATTTTGGGACCATTCAAATTTATACTGCGATTAGTGCTATAACAATGCACTGTTTACTGTATAAATGTCACTGGCAGGGAAGGGGTTAACACTAGGGGGCGATTAAGGGGTAACTGTTACCTAGGGAGTAATTCTAACTGTAGGGGGAGGGGAGGATGCCGACCGGGTTTCCTCTGTAATGGGAACACACCATCAGTCTCCTCTCACCTGACAGGACATGGATCTGTGTTTACACACACAGATCCACGGTCCTGCCCTGTTATCTGACAATCGCGGGTGCCTGGCGGACATCGCGGCTGCCGGGCACGCGCATCGGCTCCCGAGTGATGCATGCGCCCTATAGCGGGCCGGGAAGCCCAGGACGTCATATGATGCCCGCCCAGGATGGAAGATCCCTTCTGCGGATGTAAAATGTCTATGGGTGGGAGGAAAGTGGTTAAAAGCACCCCAGCCCATGCATACACACAAATGCAATCACGTAAGTTTGCCTTCGACCAATGGCTGTGCAAGGCCTCTGCTTTCAGAGGGGGTTCTAAATTTTCCAGTGTGAGAAAAAAAAAAATGAACAGTAAGTGGTCAAATTAAAAACTGAGAAATAGCCCACAATGTATGCCCATCAAAAACCACATAATCCAGTGATGCATATCCACATCAATCACAATAACCAAAGGAAAAACCAATCCCACTGATTGATGAACACATCTGATCCTGCTGCTGATTTGCACTAAATTACATCTCTTGGGGGCCCTACTACTAAAGGTAAACATAGGGGTGGGGTCTTCCATGTAATGTCTTTGACATAAATGTCATTGGCCCAATATGTCCATGGGGCCAGTGTTGTCACGCTATCCCTTTGTTTACATGGCCAGGGACTCTCAGTCAGTAAAAAATGGGGCTGGGTAATGTCACTAGTAGGGATGAGCCGAACACCCCCCTGTTCGGTTCGCACCAGAACCTTCGAACGGACCGAACGTTCGCGCGAACATTTAGAACCCCATTGAAGTCTATGGGACTCGAACGTTCGAATTCAAAAGTGCTAATTTTAAAGCCTAATATGCAAGTTATTGTCGCAAGGAACAGTGATTTTAATGATGCTTACATAAAAAATAAAAAATAAGAGGCCGGTTTGAATCCAAAGCCATCCTGTATCGGGGACTGGTGATACAAGCTCCTAACCCCGCCATCCTGACTCCGGGACTTTCCCTGCACAGCCCCATACCAATATTGAACCTCCAGAAGATCCACCCGCTATACAATACGGGCCGTGACATATCCCGTTCAGCGGGATCCCGCCGCCATTTTGAGGCCTACGAGGCCTTGGTAACAGCCGCATTTGAGTGAGGTGAGTGAAGCGGAGCTGGCAGCATTCCTACCAGCATCCACCCTGAGTGGATTGCCCTAAGTGGGGACCCCGGGACAGACGTCCGAGCGGCAATTAGTGGCGGAACCGGTTCTTTTCTCTGGGGACCAGCCGCCATTTTGAGGCCTCCGGGTCCTCCAAGCTAAAGTACCGCGGCTGCGGGAAGAACGAAGGCGAATACGGATCTTGTACTGACCGATTCCACAGACTGAGGAAAAATAGTGAATTAGCAAGCCGGCAGCGGAGCTCTACAGGAGACAATATTCTGGATTAAGAGGTGAGCGGTGGCCATATTGTTAATCCATAGGCCCTCAGGCTGCAGTGCCTTCCCTCATGATCTATTATTGTACCTCACGGCTTATGTTTATTCTCTGGAGGAACATTTACAGAAGCTCCTAAGATGGAGGCTTAGGGAAAAGGCTCCCCTCACCATCGGCCATTATAAGCTAACTTAATCATAAGAAATTTACTGCATGCGCGGGCGCTCCTAAGATGGCGGCTTAGAGACGGAGCTTCGCTCACCGCCGGCCGGTTAGCGAAGAAAGCTGAGGATTTGGATCCTACTCACCCGCGGATTGTGGAGACCATAGGGATCCGATCGGTACCGGTCTTTTCATTTGATACTGACGGGGTACAGATATAGGAGCCTGGTAAGAGACTGGCCATAGGGACGGTATTTCCCCTCACAGACGGCCGTTATACGGTTATAACCGGGCTATTGGTCCTGCTGCAAATATTAGATTGACACCCGTGGGGTGAAGAACGGTGTTACAAATCCGGTCCATGAAGGCAGGAATAATAAGGAGTCAGTTACAGAGAGGGCTCTCATCAAATTGGCCGCCACACCTCAGATACGCACACTGGAAATTACTGAGGCCTCTATGTCTGACAGGCAAGTTTCATCTCCCTTGCTGGCTGCATCTTTGACTCAGACATCTGGTTCTGTCACATCTCTTGTTCTATATTCCTCTGCACTAAAAGAAGGAATGATCCCTGGAATAGCTGGACATACAATCCCTGCAGTGGCCCCCTCACAGAACCCTGTTTATGTGAATACAAACGCTGAACAGGCTCTTGATTTTTTTCTTCAATGTCACTGATTGCTGAGAGAATCACTAGAGACATTAGGGCTGACTTTCATTGTCTTGGAAACAGGATTGAAACTATTGAACACAAGCTGGATATCAATATTGCAAGAATCGATCAGAATGCTGACCATCTGCAATTCATGCAAGAACAGCTGGAGGCTGCTCAAGCTAGGATCGATGATCTCGAGAACAGATCAAGGAGAGATAATTTCAGGGTCAGGGGATTGCCTGAATCCATTGTTGATGTTCACACAGCAATACAGGACATTATTAAAGTTCTGATTCCATCTATCCCTGCTCACAAAATGGAATTGGACAGAGCACATAGATCCTTAGGACCTTTAAGGAAGAATGGTTTGCCGAGAGATGTGGTAGTCTAACCTCATTATTATTCCACCAAAGAAGAAATATTGAAAAAATCTCGCCAACAGGAGCAATTGCAATACCAGGGCGCAACGATTCAAATATTTTCTGATATTTCCCCATACACAATACAGAGGAGGAGAGCGATGAAACCTTTATTGTCTGCTCTCATGAAAAAGGACATCAAGTATAAATGGGCCTTTCCGTTCGCATTGAATTTTACATATAATGGCAGACATTATGTGGTGCACAACTTTCAGGAGAGTGAAAGACTATTATTGGATCTGAAGATTATTTTAGTTAAACCGGACATGGATACTACGCCTACCCAGCAACATTCGGCCAAAAGACATACACCTACTAGCCCGGCTTTGTCTACCTGGAATCAATCAATCACAGGAAGGTTGGGAATGACTTTACTACTTGAAGTTGAAATGCATATTTTTGGATTCCTTTTTTTTCCCCGGATGGTCGTCATTTTTATTTTTTCTACTTTTCTTTTTCTAGTTTTTAGGATCGGTAGTAGGGGTTTCTCCGAATAACTCCTGTATGTGTTTTCCCGAGGAACATAAATTGTTCGAGAATTTTTTTTTTTTAAATGTATACATTTAGATATATGCATTTAAATATAATTTTCCACTAATTTTTTTTTTTCTTTCCCTTCTTCTGTTTCACATAATTTATATTATTTATTAGCTTCTGATTATATATTTTGGAGGGTTACTGGAGGGATAAAATATATATATATATATTTTTATTATATAGCAAATCTGGGAAAATTCATTTTACCATTTGTTATGTTTCATATATCATTTGGGATCAATTTCTTCTTGCATGAGAATTTCATTTATAGTTAATTAATCGTTGCCGGCGGTGAGGCATTGGGCCTCAACTTGCTTCTTGGGTTGATGTTTGGTCGTCCTGAGGAGTAAGTACTTAGTCCATTACATGGGCTATTCTAAAGTCATTTGTTTGAATGAGGGAAGGGAGGACATACTCTTCCTTCAGTCTGGGTCATGGTTTGACCTTATGTACATTTTGCTTTATTGTTTATGTTTTTATTTTTATCTCTTTATCTTCTGTTTCTTTTTCTTTTCTTGCTTTTCTGTCTTCTTTACCTTGTCAGCCTACCTGCCAATATGTGTTTTTTCTGGGTTGTGGATACAGTTTACAATATGGTACTGGTATGGTACTATGGTACTGATCACGACTCATGGCTGGTTCAAATAACCCTTCTACACCCCTTCGTGTTGTGACGCACAACACTCAGGGGTTGAATTCTCCTATTAAGAGGCGAAAGGCCCTTCAAACCTACAAGTCCCTTCATGTTGATGTGGTTTTCCTACAGGAGACACACTTCCCAAAACGGTACACACCCTCTTTTTTGCATGCACATTTTCTGGTGTTCTATCTGTCTAACTCAGAAAATAAGACTAAAGGGGTGGCCATTTTATTTTCTAAATTCTGCAATTTTGATTTGATTAAGGAATACGTGGATCCGGAGGGTAGATTTGTCTTGGTAAAAGGAACCCTAGATGGAAAACTGTATACTTTTGTTTCATATTATGCACCTAACAGGGGACAAAAGATAATTTTTTATCAAATGTTTGATATTCTCCATCCTTTTATGGAGGGTATCATCCTTATGGGAGGGGATTCCAACTTAGCCTTTGATTCGGGATTAGATAAATCTAAACCAAATAATAATAAAATGATTAGACCAACCAAAGCTAGTACACAGGTGGCACGTATGCTTCACCAATCTAGATTGACTGATATATGGAGAGAATTGAATCCGAAAACTAAAGACTTTACTCACTTTTCTAGCCCCCACCAATCATATTCACGTATAGACCAATATCACATCCCTGCCGCTATTAATTCTACTATAATGGATGTCTCATGGTCAGACCATTCCATGGTTCTGTTATCTTTGAGAAAAGAGAATACTGCCCATTGAGTGTCTCATTGGACACTTAACCAGTCAATTTTAAAGGATCCTGTTTTAGTGGCAGAAATCGAACAAACTATAAAATAAATATTTTGATATTAATGATACGGAAGATGTGTCCCCGGAAACTTTATGGGCTGCCCATAAGGTAACAGTTAGATGCAAAATTATACAGATTGCAGCCAGACTTAAAAGACAGAAGAAGTTGGAGGTAGAAAGGCTGGAAGAGACATATTTAGACCTGAGCAGAAAACATAAATTGGATCCTTTTGGATTTCCTACTTCCACACTTGATGCTGCTAGAACTGCATTGAATCTAGCGCTTATGGTAAGGGCAGATGAGAATATGAAGTGGACTGGGGCTATATTTTACCAGTTAAAGGATAGGATAGGTCCGACGCTGGCGAATAAACTGTCACCTAGATTTAGATTGAGGACACTCCCCAAGATAAGACAAGCAGATGGATCATTTACTCTGAACCCTCAGCGGATGAAGTCTTCCGTAACTTCTATTCCAAACTTTACGCTTTTGATAGTAGCTCTGCTTCTGATAAAGTGGAGAAGTTTCTTGATAGCTTGGATCTTCCTAAATTGACAAAGGCACATGGAGAGATTTTGGAGGCTCCCATGTCAGCTGAGGAAGTTTTAACGGTAATCAAAAACTTGAAAATGGTTAAGGCTCCCGGACCAGATGGTTTTTCCTCTCCTTACTACAAAACATTTTCAGTCACTCTGTCGCCCTATCTAGCACGATTTTATAATTACATGACGGATGGCAACCCTATAGATAAACAACTCAATATGGCATATATATCGGTGATCCCGAAACCTGACAAAGATCATAGTCAAGTTGAGAATTATAGACCAATATCTCTTATTAACAATGACCTTAAAATACTAACTAAAATAATGGCCAATAGATTGTCATGTTTCATAGATCAATATATTCATAAGGATCAAGTGGGTTTTATTCCCGGGAGACAAGGTCCAGACCAGATAAGGAGAGCTGTTGATTTAATTTCTATAATGCAATCTAGGTGGATTGGGGAACGTAGACAAGAGGGTATGCTTCTTTCATTAGACCTTCAGAAGGCCTTTGATTCAGTTTCTTGGCCATTTATGTTTACAGTAATGAGGCGTTGGGGATTTGGTTCTAGAATTATGGGAATTTTATCTGCACTTTATTCTTCTCCTGAGGCTAAAATACGATTACAATGTATATTTTCAGAATCTATTAAAATACAAAGGGGTACGCGTTGAACTCCTGTGCAATGCAGTTCGTCTGGCTGCCACACATAGCTAACAGCAGTTCATTGCAGAAACTTTGACTTT
>NC_053491.1:133291482-133468982 GCF_905171775.1 Rana temporaria
GGTCGGAAGAGAGTGGGCCTTTGTTTCACATTTAATTTTCTCCACATTTTATATGAGAAACACATGATTTCTGAACTGTATTTCTAGCCTGTCTTCCCCTTACTTATCCTTACTTCTGGGTGCCTGGAACCCTGTATAAGGCAATCTGAAAAAATCTTTAAAAAAAGCTGATTGAAAAGTTTTAATATGCTTTCCTTATTTGACAAAACATAAAAAATATTTAATGAAAAGGTTAACATAAAGCACATCTAAGCCTGATGCCGCGTACACACGATCATTTTTTGGCATGAAAAAAAAACTACGTTTTTAAAAACGTCATTTAAAATGCGCAGTCGTGCGACGTGGATCCCAAACAAAATTGATGTCCTTTTTTCCCCACAAATAGAACTTTCTTTTGGTGGTATTTGATCATCTCTGCGGTTTTTACTTTTTGCGCTATAAACAAAAAAAGAGAACAATTTTGAAAAAAGAAACACAATATTTTTTACTTGTTGCTATAATAAATATCCCAATTGAAAAAAAAAAATAATAATTCAGTTTAGGCCGATACGTATTCTTCTACATATTTATGGTATAAAAAAAAAAAACGCAATAAGCGACTGGTTTGCGCAAAAGTTATAGCGCCTACAAAATAGGGGACAGAATTATTTTTTTTTATTATTATTTTTTTTACTAGTAATGGCGGCGATCTGCGATTTTTATTGGGACTGCGACATTATGGTGGACACATCGGACACTTTTGACACATTTTTGGGACCATTCACATTTATACAGCGATCAGTGCTATAAATATGCACTAATTACTGTATAAATGTGACTGGCAGGGAAGGGGTTAACACTAGGGGGTGAGGAAGGTGTTAAATGTGTACCCTGCATAGTGTTTCTAACTGTCGGGGGAGGATACTGACTGGGGGAGGTGACCGATCTGTGTCCCTATGTACAAGGGACACAGCATCAGTCTCCTCTCTCCCTGACAGGGTGTGGATCTGTGTGTTTACACACACAGATGCACGTCCCTGTCTGTGTAACCGCCGATCGCGGGTGCCTGGCGGACATCGCCGCCGCCAGGCACGCGCATCGCCATCTCAGTGTTACGGCGGGCTAAAGACGTCCTCCCGGCAATTGAGAGCCACCTTGTGGCCGTCTTTTAACAATAGGAAGGATGCCAAGTGGTTAAACAGTTAGAATTTTGTATTTCAGTTGTACTGTATATTTGCTGTTTGTCTGGTGTTTCACTTTAAATACCATAGTTATCGTCAGATGGTTCTGTTAGATTTTTATGAATCTAGGAACAGCTATAAATTTAAGAAGCTATGGTTAAGCAATCAATACTTTCCCTGACCTTTCACCCGTATATCACTTTTTAATGAGTGAAACAAATCACATAGTCATTGTTCTAGCAATATGATAAAGAAATATGTTTCAGTGTAACTATGTAATGCAATGAAACTGATTTCAAGAAGGTCATCTTCATTATTTTGTTTTCAAAGTGGAAAAATGAATCAAAATGGACAAGACCAAACCGGAATAGGCTTGACTGAAACGGAAGGTAAGATTGTTACTTGTCTTTGTCTACTTGAAACTTGACATTATTTTAAACATTAAACATACCTATGGGTAAACTGGTTATACTGTCAGTGAAAGCCTTTAATAGTTGGGTTTTCTCGTATTGCAATTACCAAAGGTCCAATTGATATTACAGATATCAGGGGAGACAAGGGGCCCCTCTTCTTATGTCTTACTGGGATATTTTTTGAGAGTAATGAGAGTAATGCCTGCATTTGAATCATCGCTTGGGGCTTGAAATAAAAGTTTTGAAGCATATAAATTAAGTTAGTGCCAAAATTCCAAACATTCACTAACTCAAACAATTAGGTCCAACAGATAGAATTAAAGGTTTTCTGTAAATCTACCGATAATAGCATTCCTGGGTTAGAGGGACTTCCATTCCATCTGGATTATATCAAATAAATCTTATCTTCAGCCCTTTTAATCTAATCTCATCCTTGTCCCCCCAAGATAAATTCTACCTGGTCTTTTTGGGTTTATTTACCCAAGAATGAGGCTAGTTGATTAGCCAAGATTTTGGTAAGTAATTTTACATCATTGTTAGTTAGGGAGATCGGTCTGTATTTTACTATTTTGCTGGCATCTTTGTTGGGTTTAGGAATGACTGTGATAAAGGCCATATTGGTTTCTCTGTCCAAGGGTTCCTCTTGTATAAATGTATAACAGGACACTTGGTGATGCTCTTGTATAAGAGCTGGGATTTAATATTTAATAATAAAAATAATGTTTAATATACATCGTAAGAATTCATTGCAGTTACATATCATGGTGTAGCAATCCCAACATGTTTCACCATTTTCTTGATTTCTTCAGGGGATGTACAATTGTGGCCAAAAGTTTTGAGAATGACACAAATATTAGTTTTCACAAAGTTTTCTGCTAAACTGCTTTTAGATCTTTGTTTCAGTTGTTTCTGTGATGTAGTGAAATATAATTACACGCACTTCATACGTTTCAAAGGCTTTTATCGCCAATTACATGACATTTATGCAAAGAGTCAGTATTTGCAGTGTTGGCCCTTCTTTTTCAGGACCTCTGCAATTCGACTGGGCATGCTCTCAATCAACTTCTGGGCCAATTCCTTACTGATAGCAACCCATTCTTTCATAATCACTTCTTGGAGTTTGTCAGAATTAGTGGGTTTTTGTTTGTCCACCCTCCTTTTGAGGATTGACCACAAGTTCTCAATGGGATTAAGATCTGGGGAGTTTCCAGGCCATGGACCCAAAATGTCAACGTTTTGGTCCCTGAGCCACTTAGTTATCACTTTGCCTTATGGCACGGTGCTCCATCGTGCTGGAAAATGCATTGTTCTTCACCAAACTGTTGTTGGATTGTTGGAAGAAGTTGCTGTTGGAGGGTGTTTTGGTACCATTCTTTATTCATGGCTGTGTTTTTGGGCAAAATTGTGAGTGAGCCCACTCCCTTGGATGAGAAGCAACCCCACACATGAATGGTCTCAGGATGCTTTACTGTTGGCATGACACAGGACTGATGGTAGCGCTCACCTTTTCTTCTCCGGACAAGCCTTTTTCCTGATGCCCCAAACAATCGGAAAGAGGCTTCATCGGAGAATATGACTTTGTCCCAGTCCTCAGCAGTCCATTCACCATATTTTCTGCAGAAGATCAATCTGTCCCTGATGTTTTTTTTGGAGAGAAGTGGCTTCTTTTCTGCCCTTCTTGTTAAGTTAATTTTCATGGCAAAGAGGAACTTTTCAATTAATTGCAATTCGTCTGATCACTCTTCATAACATTCTGGAGTATATGCAATTTGCCATCTCAAAAACTGAGGCAGCAGACTTTGTGAAAATTTGTATTTGTGTCATTCTCAAAACTTCTGGCCATGGCTGTATACTACCACACCTGGACAGGTGAATTAAATATAAAGGTGAATGTATATGCATATAAATTGTACATTCAAGATTCACAGTTGTATTCATATAGTACATTGGCAACTTGAATCAAACTTTGGCTATATAAGGGTATCAAAATCCACAAAAAAAACAACAACAAACAATTGCTTTAAAAAAACACCCACGCTGCTGTAATTTATGCGTCGGGTGTCCTGAAACCTATGCTATGAGGAAGGCTGACACAGAAACTCGTTAGTATTTCAAAGATGTTATAACTGTATTGTAGTGCACAATACAATTTCATAAGAAGGAGCGTTTGTGTGCCGTCTCTTGATTTCTATGGATACTATTTCTCCTCCTTTCTCTCTGGTAATTTGGACACTAATCCTTGTTTGAAAAATCCCTGTGGGTTCAATGTCAAATGCAGCCAATTGCCCTTTATGGTAAGATGCCCTTCAGAAATCTCTGTGTTTGTTGTTTTTGTTTGTTTTTTGGGGATTGTGATACCCTTATATAGCCAAAGTTTGATTCAAGTTGCCAATGTACTATATGAATACAACTGTGAATCTTGAATGTACAATTTCTATGTATATACATCCACCTTTATATTTAATTTATCTGTCCAGGTGTGGTAGCATACATCCCCTGAGGAAACCTATCAAATGGTGAAACATGTTGGGATTGCTACACCAGTGTCCTGTGCTATATAATTTTGGGATGTGATGCCTTTGAGATTCTCTCTCACCAACCTTATATTGCCCTTGTATAATTGTGTTGAATATGTTTTTTAGGTGGGGAATGAGAGTGTCCTGTCTTATAGCCTCTTTGATTTCCATCTATGTGATTGGACTTGCAAGGGTATTCTTATGTACGGTACTTTGGTTAGTTTGGGTAATGGGAGATCTTAAAGAAATGTCTGGATTTCAGCTATAAGAGGTTGTTATGGATTACTGTGTAAGAATGAAAACAATTAGGACTGCCTTGTAAGATTACGTTGGGGTTTTGGGTGTAGGTTCTGGTGTTCTGGTACTGGTGTGGATTTGGGGATAGACATACAGTATACTGAAATTTAGGTAAGAGTTTAGCTAGCTAGCAATGTCACTATCATGTCTTTTTGGAAATAAAAAGTGTGGTCATTCCACCCAATGCCTTTCTCAGCTTTAGTTATTAATGCTAGATTAAGAGCCATTCTTTTGTCTTCAATTTTTTATTTTATTTTTTATGCAAGTCTCTGCCTGGTTTATTTTTCTGACCTTTTAGTAAGGATTGTAGTTTACAATCTGGCTGTGTGATATATGACTGATGTTGACACTTGACCTCTGATGCAGTTTGTGATATATATATATATATATATATATATATATATATATATATATATATATATATATATATATATATATATATATATATGTATAGTGGCTTTGTGTGCAGGTACAATTTTGATTAGAGATGTATATGTAGGGGCATTAAGTTAAAAATATGTTTTTGATGTGTTTGGATTTCTCAGAAAATTACAGGGTCACTTAGCAATGAGTATTTTACTCTCCAGTGGAATGTTCTTAGGTTGGACATCTAGTAGCGTCAAGGTCACCAAATAAGGATCTAACCATGCCATTTCAAAAAATGATAGCCATGGATACTAAAGGGTTCAATATTGGTAAGATAAATACAGTATATAGTCAATACTAGAATAGTATAGTAAGAGTAATAGTTATAGTAATAGTAAGTAATAGTAATAGTAATAACAGGAGTAATAATTATGTGACCACCAGGGTTATTGAGTTAAGTAGTTTAGCTAATTTAGTGCCTGTTTTGGTTGGTTGTTTAAGTTAAAGGATCACTAAAGGAATTATTTTTTTAGCTAAATAGCTTCCTTTACCTTACTGCAGTACTGGTTTCATGTCCTCATTGTTCGTTTTTGCTTTGAAGTAGCTGTAATTCTGCTGTGATCTCCACACTTACTGCTTGTCTGGCTCCTTATGAAAAAACTCATGGGAGCTTCTCACTGTGGTCTAAGCTGTGTGTCTAAAACTCCTCAGAACCAATCAGATTCAATTTAAAAACAAAACACTGCCCTGGATTTGTTTGTTTTTGTCCTGTGGGTCTCTTTACTTCACATAAACATGAAACCATGAACCATGAAAACCATGAAAACCAAAAGTGAAACTAGAGGCACATTATATGATAGAATTTAATCTATTTTTAATCATGTTTAAAAGGAATCAGTTAACTTTTATGTCTCTATACCCTGTAAATAGTCATTTCAGCAAAAAAAATGTTTTCCTTTAGTGACCCTTTAAGTTTTATTCAGGTTTGATTGATTTAAGCTCATATCTAAGGGGATGTTAGGATCCCCTTTACAGATAATGGTGCCATCTATATGGGATCTAAGGATATTTAACATGTTTGAAAAGAAGGTGAGTTGAGCGGAATTAGGTGCTTAGTAGGAGATCAAAGTGAAAAGATGGTCTTTAACCTCTTAATGCCGACAGACCACAAGTACAGAAACTGTACTGTCTAGATCTGTTTTCTAGATCATTGTTTTAGTAGATCCTGTATACACATAGCATTTTGGTTGGTTCTAGCAAAATTGGGATCCAGTTTTTGTTCAATTGCTTCCATGCGTGATCCCATGTCTGATGTCTGCTTTGATCTTAGAAGTGATTTGCTTTGTTGCTTTTGCAAGGCCTTGGTCATTGGGATACTTGGGACTGTCTACAGTAGTATTACATTCAGTAAATCAGGACTTTGTGTCACAGTATTCATCATGTCCTCTAGGGTCTATGAAAGATGTTGTAAAACCTGCGGCTTTATGACCAGGAGATTCTCTACTCACAGGTGATGGCATCTGTGATCATATTCCAGGTTTAAATATCTTGCTGGACATGCCAGAATGCCATATGGGACTGAGTGTTTGCTTGTTGCCTGTTCCTGTGTTTGTGCTGCTGCTGCCATCTTGCCCTCTTCTGCATGCAGCATATGTGTTGTTGGCAGCTGCAATTGTGACCTTTTAGAAATTCCTTCAAGCATTTTGCTAGTCCCCAATGGTCAGATTATACCCTGTAATGTGGATGTAGCCTTTAGTGCTTTGTGCTCGGCTGGCAGCACTAATAAACCAGAGTGGTGTTAAGCGTTCCTAAGTGGCATAAGCAGCCATTTTGGTTAGCTATGCACATGCTCCCTGGGTTTTGTTTTCAATGTTGCACTTGAAGCTGATTGAAAAGACCCTCTCCCAGCTCTATTGCATTATTTATTTATTTATTTGATATTAGTTGCCCAGTTTCCTATACCTTTTGGGAAAGTAGTTTGCCTGTTAACCCTAAAAATGGGCAGAATATACTAATAGGATTAGTCCTACATAGAGTTTAATATGATTGTTTGCTTAGTTTGGGATTGCTGAATTTCAAACAAGAGTTGCTGAACCTTTGGAGTATTGTACCCAGGCAGATTTGCCCATTGCTGAAAATACATGGTACATTGTACATTTGTATGCAGTTTGTCTTATTTTTACCAGCATTATTGCAAAATAATGATGAATCTGATGAATCACATAAATCAGCCCTCAAAATTTGCTGCTCGGATTTGGCGAGTACATATAAACTGATTGTGAGTAGCAGCAGCTATGATCCTTCTGGGGGAGGAGAAGAAGAAGAGCCCAATCAAGTGGAACTGCTGGCTTTATCCTGTTGATTGCTAGCGTCCTAACAACCAATCAGGTGCTTGGAGGACCCGGCATTCAGGGGAGGAAGATATAACTTCCTTCTCGGCTTTCTACCTGCTGACAATGGAAGGGAACATGAGAGGACTTGCTGTCTGCACTGGGACACTGCTGAGCTGACTGGCCGGGAGTATGAGGGGATATATATGTTTTTATATGATTTGTCTTATTGTATACTGGTCATTTGTCACCTATGCATACTAATAAACCTCTGTAAAACTGTTACATATTTCTGACAAATGTTCAACAACAATTTACTGCATGTAAAAATTTTCACTTTGAGGATTGTATGTTCCCTTTACAAACGCCAATTTTCAGTTAGCTTAGTGAAGTAAGTGATTCTGTGTTCACGTGATTTATCCAGTTATGTGCAAGAGAATTAAACATGTTTTGTGGTGTTTGGATAATCATCATGAACACAGCTTTAATCTATTTAGTAAGCTAAATGAATGTTCCCTTTGTAAGGTGAACAGATTTTACAACTTGTATTTGATAAAGTAATGTGCTAATGGCATTTTTATACTTTGATTACAACTGGTTACCCTTGCCAGTGTGTGTAAAGTTACCTGAAAGTTATATGGAAGTTAAAGAAAGCTAACTTAACAATTGCAAAGACAGTAATGTTCTCCAATTTAATAATGAAAACTACCAAAAAGATGATAAGCACTGTTATATTGTTTATGCTTTAAAAAAAATGTATGTACAAAAACATTACTAAACATCAAATTCAGATATCCCTGGTTTTCAAAGATAGACAATAAATTATTAGCAAAGCCTGCCTTATGGATCAACAGACCAATATCTGGCATTTGTTTATAGTAAAACTTATCTGACACGTCTTACTTAAAGGATGACTGATAGTATACTAATATTCTCAATAATAAAGAGTCCGCCAAATATACTGTACAATTTGAAGTGAAGCCAGGTTTATGAGACCTGTAAGTCATCACCCTAATGAGTATATCTCTTTACATATTGTACCTTGTTCCTGTAGACAAGTGCTTTGCAATATACAGTAGATCTCAAAGCATACTTGAAGACATTTGTTGTTGTCAGGCCCGCTTCTGCTTGCATGTTTACTTTGAGCAGATGCTTAAAAATGGGTGCATTTCTACTTTCAATTGAATTGTTTGAACAAAGCAATGCAGACAGTTTGTTAGACATATAAGGGTTGATTTATTGAAGGAAAAGGTTATTCGCTTTGCAAATGAATTTGCCCCAGAGCTTAGTGAATAAGATGAAGCTCTGCCAACTTCCATCACCCAATCATGTGCATTTTTTTTGTTATTTCCTTGCCCGTGATAGGGTATTCTATGAAAAGTGAAACTTCACCACATTCACTACGCTCTGAGGCTAATTCCCTTGTTCCCTGTAATGTTCCCTGTAAGGCAAACATCCTGTTTGCCAGTGGCGGCTGGTGCTGCATTTTTTTTAGTGGGGGCAAAACCCTGCAAGCCCCACCTGACGCATAGAGAGGAGCGGTGCCCCTGGGCCGCTTATGGACAGGCCGCCGCTGCTGTTTGCCTTTAGTAAATCAACCCCAATAAGTTGGTGAATACAATATTTAGATAGGCAGCACCAACAGTCTATGCCTCATTGACATAAACTTGAATCTACAAGCATATGGGGCACTCTGCCATGCTCTAAAGCTATTCTGCCACAACTATGGCCAGATCATGTTCACATGCCCATATACCCTCCTATCTCTACAGTCAGCCTAGTAACCACTAAGCAATGTCCTGGCCAACCACACAACTGATGTTTGCCCTATGACCACATATTATTAAAATGTTCCTTAATGAAAAAAATAAATTGCTACACTCATGCCTTGCTGTGTATCTTAGATGTAGCTACACATAAATTCACCCTCCTTTATTCTTTGTATGTAACAATATACTCCAGTTTTGGAGCTGTTTTTTTCTTTTTATCACAGCAAGGGGACCATTATTACTAGTATAGTTTATTGCTTATAGTGGCAGTAAATAGAAAATGGCTCACCGTGGAAACATTAATTCATTCAAGCTTGTTGAAGACTTGAAGTGCTTGATTTAGTTTTCCATGCTGTAACACAAAGCCATTGTTCATAGTTATTGTGTTACTTCTCCTAAAGATATGCCAGAAACAAATAATGTATTTTCTTATAAAGTTTTAAGTAGAACTTGTTTATATTTGACAACCGTTAAGCTTGAACAAATTATAGATTGGAATACCCAGTGGTAGAAAAGTGATTACTGGTACCCTTGTGAACAAAAAACAAATTCATATTATTCTACTATCTTACACATTTATGATGGCAATGCAGAGTGCTATAACCCATCACAATCAATCATATTTCATTTTTGGCAGCTTGATTAAAAAAATTCAGTCCTGATTGGTTGGTTGTTACTTTGCATAGTGATGTTTATTAAACAGGCCTAAAAAAAAATATATAAATGTTCAATGAACTTACTTTTTCCTAATTAAATTTCAGGTAAAACCCAAGTCATGGGTGAAATAAAAATTGCCTTGAAAAAAGAAATGAAGACAGATGGAGAACAGCTGATAGTGGAGATACTACAGTGTAGAAATATTACGTATAAATTTAAGTCTCCAGACCATCTACCAGGTATTTTCATTTTTTTAGCTTTCACATTCATTAGGTTAAATAAATAACTTACAGTACATGAACCAAGTGCGTCAATAAAATCTTGCAAGCTGAAACACACGTATAATGACAGTGATTATTAAGTCCCAAAGTAATTTAGAAAATATTCTTGTTATAAGTGGACAGCTTGAGCTGGCCATAGATGCTACGTGATGGCCAACAAGCCTTATTATTGGATAGCGTAAGCTGCTAATGAAATAGGTATAAATAGTAGGAAAACTCACTTCACACATGATGACTATATTGTAGAAATGATGTCCTGTATACTTTACCCAGGTCAATTATTCCATAAGTAATCAAGAGAAGATGAAAATGACAGTCTTAGAAGTTGCACCTTCAAAAATAAGCCAGCAGAGTCCAAATTTTATTTTGAATACTTTGCTTGCTGTAAGCTTATTTTTTTCCACTGTCTGCCTTTGTTTGGGCTTTAATAAATCCGCTTCTCTTTCCTGCGGTAAAACAGAAACAACAAACTGACACATTACATATATTTTATCCTAATTTATCCTATTTTGCCGGATTTGGTTTGCATGAATGTCGTACATACTGTACCTAAGATTTTATACTTTGGCTGGCTGGGAAGTCATGTAGCCGTCCTGTTTTTTTTTTTTAAATGTTCTATTTTACCCATTTTTTTAATCCCCTCTTACCTTCTGCATCTTAAATGAAAGCTAACCTCAAGGTATATATTGCAAAAGTTAAAGTGGTAATGTGTTCATTGAACATATAAAAGCCTTTTGTAATCTTTTGCATATCAGCACTTAGTAGGAGCGGGAGGAACAGTACTGTAAACCAGTCATGTTCTATTACATTTCCAGATTCCAATGGATTGCACAGGAAACTCGCAGGAGGCTGTCCACAAAGATTGCCTCAAAGTGCTTCTGTTCTTTCATTGTCCAGTCAGGAGGCTGGGGCAGGGACACCATAGAGGGCCCAATTTTTGAAATGTTATTGTTACCACTTTACTATCAGTAGTAAAATATCTCATAGTGTTTTTCCCCCCCAAAAAGTTGTAATTCACAAAAAAATGCTACTAAAATACCGCTTGTGCTATTTCTTGAAACAATGCAGTATTTTAGTTATGAAAACTTGCTTTTCAATGTGGGCATCCACTGGCATGCTTAAAAACCAGTGGATAGCTGGTTGGTAAGGAGACAACTCCCACCAGTATCCTTAACAACTAGTGAATAGCTGGTTGTTAAGAATGCAGCATCCACCATATCTTTAACAACCATGACTCATCTGCTGTCAGCGGGATTCCCTGCTGTCAGCAGAATGTAAACAAAAGAAAATCTGGCATAAAAAAAAGCAATGTGTGGTCCCCCCAAATCATACCAGACCCTTCGGGAACCTCATGCCAACAATTAAATGTGAGCCTTATACGACCCTTATGCCCTGTACACACAGTCAGGTATCCCGACGGGTCAAGGTCCGTCGGAAATCCCAACGAGAAAATCGAGAACCTGCTCTCCCGTACAAACGAGTGGGTTTTCCGACAGGAAAACTCAGATAAGAGCTTTTGGCCGCGATTCCCGGCCGTGTGTATGCTCGATCTGTGTTTTTTCAATGGGAAAACTGACAAAAACGTCAGTTTTTCTCGTACATGTGGCCGGGTTTTCCGGCGGGAAGAAGTCCACCGGGAATCCCGGAGGGAAAAAAGAGAGCAGGTTCTCTTTTTTTGTCCGGCGGTTTTTGGGCAGTTTTCCAGTTGGAAAACCCAGTCGTGTAGTCCAGGAAAGAGGCAATGAGCATGTGCCCCCCTTCTGAAGCATACCAGGCCACGTGTCCTCAACACAAGCGGGGTCACCCCCCCAAAGCACCTTATGCCTATGTTGATGAGGACAAGGGCTTCTTCCCCACAAACCTGCCCAGTTGTTGTAGGATGGCGGGGTGTGACTTATCAGAATCTGGAAGTCCCCTTTAACAAGGGTGTCCCCACATCCTGCCCACCTCCATGTGAATGAGTATAGAATAAGGGATTCACCAGAAATTGTCCAAAGTAAATAAATACCTGGATTCAGTTTCTGACAAGTCATTTATTAAAAAAGAAAAAAATTAAATAAATGTTCTCCAAAGTCTAAATAGTGTCAATCATGATAAACAATGCCCGCCGCCCACACAAAATAAAATGACTGGACTGTGAGACATGCTGGGTCAATCAGACTTAAAAGGGAGTGGGGTCACCCCGTAACATCACCAGGTGACCCCCACAAAATGTCAAGTGTGGGCCAATTTTTATTTTTCATGCGGGTCGACAGGCAGCATTTGGTGCTGGATTTAATTAATTTTCGGAAGTCGACTTTTGTTTTGTTTACATTCTTCTGTCAGCGAACAATCCCACTGACAGCAGATGAGTCATGGTTGTTAAGGGCATGGCAGGTGCTAGCTTCTTAACAGCCAACTATTCACTGGTTGTTAAGGACACTGGCAGATTCTGGCACCTTAACAACCAGCGTAAAACTCATATGTGCCTGGCCCAATACTTATTTAATGCATGCATTTATTTATAAATTTTCTTTAGTGAATTAATGTTAATGCTGTTTTTTGCTCTATTTACCAAGTTTTTGATTTTTGCGGTAAATACTGCATAAACATATAGTGAAATGACATTTTCAGTATCGCCTATGATATTTGGGAAAAATGTGTCAAGTGACCCAAAAACCGCACACAAAATGCTTTAGTGAATTGAGCCCAGTTTCACAGAGAAAGTGAAACTGGGCTTAACTTTCAGAGAGAAAGTAATGTCACTCTTCTAGCATTGTAGTGTGCAGGGCTAGTGATTCACAAAACTGGTTGGGCGGAATAAATAATGTTTTGGGCAAACTATTTCACAAATATTTGTTTTTTCTTATATCATTGTTAGGCTAGTGTTGTAATGTTATTCTGGACCTGTGCCCTGAGAACATAAACGGTCAACTAGTTAAATGCCCAGTGACCATTATTTGTGTGTGAACTCTCAATTACATTAAGTTCCATAAATTTATAAACAGCTCATTGCTGGATGGGTAAGACATAGCTGGTCAGAATAACAATAGTTCCCCAAACTACTTCATATTACCTTATTATGTCAGTGCATGTTTGTGTGAGTGTTAATGTGTGGTGGATGTGACAGATTTGTATATCTACATAGTATAACCAAGCACTCCCCTGTAATAAGTATACAATGAATTTAAAACATTACAGACAGACGCACATGAGAAGCAATAGTAATTCCCTTCATCCACATAATCATTTTTCAGATCTGTATGTGAAACTCTACGTCATTAATATAGCAACTCAGAAGCGAATCATAAAGAAGAAAACCAGGGTCTGTAGGCATGATCGAGAGCCTTCATTTAATGAGACATTCCGTTTTAGCATGAGTCCTGCTGGACACTCACTGCAGGTAAGGCTGTAATTTGCTTCGTATTGACATTATGATCACCTATAGTGTATGGTAACTAAAAATAAATTACCGGTATATGCACATTATGTAAAATAATTATATTCTTTCACAAGTACATTTTGAAATTGTTAAAGCTTAAAATAACTGCCAATGTTGCTTCTTCTGTATTTATGTTATTTTGTCACTAAAATATTGCATTTATCAAAGTTTTCATATTTAAAGCAGTTGTATACCCGCATTTGTTTTTTTTGTTTTTTTTGCACCTGAAAAGTAAAAGCCATAATGAGCTAGTATGCACTGCATACTAGCTCATTATGAAATACTTACATTAAAACGAGGTGTAGGGAACTTACCTGGTCCACTCCGAGCGAGATGTCATCTTGCTCCGGCGTGTCTTCCGGGTATCGCCGCTCCAGTGCTGTGATTGGCTGGAGCGGCGATGTCGTCACTCCCACGCATGCGCGTGGGAGATTTCATTCCGGCAAAGGCTGGCGGCGGCCAGCCCTTTAGCCAAGATGCCCCCTGCGCATGCGCCGCTGCTATCAGCGGTGCATTGCGAGGGGAATATCTCCTTAACCGTACAGGTTTAGGAGATATTCTTTATACCTACAGGTAAGCCTTATTATAGGCTTACCTATAGGTAAAAGTCAAAAAGTGGGGTTTACAACAACCACTTTAAAGTGGTTGTAAAGGCTGAAAGTTGTTTACCTTCATGCCTTCTGCGGCTTGCTATGGGTGCACTTGCCAAGGGGGAGGAGCCCAGAGGACTGAGAAGAGGAGGATCAGGGCTGCTTTTATGACGAGTTTGTTATTAACCTCCCTGGCGGTATGATTCTGTCTGGAATTACGTACCAAAAGCGGTACCATTATTTGCAAGGAAATTTGGCGTTTTATACTGTAGGCCTGTAATCCTTAGGAATAAATCACTTAAATCTGACCAAACAAGAATCTAATAGGCATCCCGGGTATGACATTTTTTTAAAAACAAAATTATAAATTATAATATAATAAATAATTATAACAAATAATAATATAATTCTAATAAAAATTATTCAATAATGTAATCAACTCAAAATCACTGAAATTTGCTCAGTTGCAAAATTGTTGCTCTCATTATTATTTTTTTTTATGACAAATTTCCCCACAAATCCCCACAAGTGATTATAATTTATTATCGATGTTTTCTAGCTGATCTAAAACCATTTTTGACATAAAGGGACACTTTTGGTTGTTATGGACAATCTACAGTTTGCAGGGAGAAAGAACCGTTTTTATTATATAAAAGAACATGTAGGGCACTGGGCACACCACTAGGGACAAGGGGGGGGGGTGTATTTTTTACATACAGTACTGTAATCTATAAGATTACAGTATACTGTATGTATAGTGTTTGTTTACTTTTTTGAATTTGGCGCCGATCTCTGCTCCCGTGCGTCGTAACGTCGCAGGGAATGGAGATCGGCGTCACAGGAGGACACTGTGTGAATCGAGCGAGGTCCCGCTCGCTCACACAGCGCGGTGGCATCGCTGGATCCAGGAACAAGGTAAGCCAGCGCGCGCTGCAGGCTCTGAATAGCTACCCCGAGCGTGACTTGGGGTTACCGATTTTAGCAAAAAAATCCACCCCGAGTCACGCTCGGGGATACCGCCAGGAGGGTTAAATAAAAAAAAACTTGTTTCTACTATTGCAGTACAGAAATTGAATTGATAAAAATGGTGAATTTTTTTATATACTAGAATTGTTTTATAATGCACTAAAGAAAGAGAGAGAACCGTTTATTGGAGAGTGGAGAAGAAGCCTCATCCCCCCCCCCGGTACATGCGGCGGTCGGTAACCCGCGGGGAGCGATCTGGGACGAGGGCGCGACTATTCGTTTCTAGCCGCCCCCTCGCGATGGCTCCCCGGAGCTGAAGAACGGGGAGAGCCGTATGTAAACACGGCTTCCCCGTGCTTCACTGTGGCGGCTGCATCGATCGAGTGATCCCTTTTATAGGGAGACTCGATCGATGACATCAGACCTACAGCCACACCCCCCTACAGTTATAAACACACACTAGGTGAACCCTAACTCCTTCAGCGCCCCCTGTGGTTAACTCCCAAACTGCAACTGTCATTTTCACAATAAACAATGCAATTTAAATGCTATATTGAATTTTTTTTTAAATTGTCGCTCTATTTTTGTTTATAGCGCAAAAAATAAAAACCGCAGAGGTGATCAAATACCACCAAAATAAAGCTCTATTTGTGGGGAAAAAGGACGCCAATTTTGTTTGGGAGCCACGTCGCATGACTGCGCAATTGTCTGTTAAAGCGACGCAGTGCCGAATCGCAAAACCTGGCCTGGGCATTTAGCTGCCTAAAGGTCCGGGCTTAAGTGGTTAAGAAGATATACTCATAGACAGTTCCAACAATCATAATTCTTCCACATTGGCAAAGGAGACCGTGGTTCCCTCTACTAGTTCAAATTTCATCATGTCATCCTATCCAGCTGCCAATCAGATGAGATCTGCTGAGATCTGCTGATTCAAGGGGAATTGTGGAGACCTTGTAAAAAAAAATTCACAGCAGACCCAAGAAGGGGGATAAGGCTTCTTCCAGCATATTTTCCTCATGGATTCAGAAAGTTATAAAGGCAGCATATACAAACCAAGGCTTACCTTCACCGACAGAAGTGCAGGCTAATTCTATCAGAGGGGGTGCGGCATCATGGGCAGCTCACGCGAAAGTTTCGGCATTTGATATCTGCGAGGCAGTCAGCTGAAGTTCTGAGTCCACCTTTGTGCAACACTACAAACTGGATGTAGCCCCAGCTATTTTTTCTCCTTTCGTTCCGCTGATGTACAGCCTTTAATAGCAATTAAACATTTTCTTGGCAACCACTGGGGTGTTAAGTTGTTTGTCGTTTTTTCTATTCCCAACCTAAATTGGCTAGTTAAGTCCCACTGTTGCTGACATGAGGTGACCCAGGAACACAGAAAATTGTTACCTGATACTTACTGTAATTGTCCTTTTCTGACGTATCCTCATGTCAGAAAACTTTTATCCCTCCCTTTGTCCTGTTGCAGTCTATTTATGGTGCAACTGATGGAAGGGGGTCTCTGTATTTTATTCTGAGGTACAGTAGGTGACCGCGATATTGTGTCAATCTCGCTCCCTTTCTCGGTGAGATTGACCACCTACAAGCCCTATCGCGGAGCCAGCGCCGAGCTGGCTTGCCGTGATGGAGACAAAGCCGTCATAGAAGCGACGGGACATCCGACTTGGATTCCCGCCAATTCTAGCTGCGGCATTTGGTATGCATTCCTGAGAGGGAGAACTCCACGCCAAATTTTAAATAAAAAAATGACATGGGTTCCCCCCCCAGGAGCATACCAGGCCCTTAGGTCTGGTATGGGTTGTAAGGAGACCCCCCCTATGCCGAAAAACCGACGTAGGGGGTCCCCCTACAATCCATACGAGGCCCGTATCCAAAGCACGCTACCCGGCCAGCCAGGAAAGGAGTGGGGACGAGCGAGCGCCCCCCCCTCCTGAGCCGTACCAGGCTGCATGCCCTCAACATGGGGGGGATTGGGTGCTCTGCGGCAGGGGGGCGCACTGTGGGGCCCCCACCCCAGAGCACCCTGTCCCCATGTTGATAAGGACAGGGCCTCTTCCCGACAACCCTGGCCGTTGGTTGTTGGGGTCTGCGGGCGGGGGGCTTATCGAAATCTGGGGGCCCCCAGATACCGGCCCCCCACCTTAAGTGAATGAATGTGGGGTACATCGTACCCCTACCCATTCACCTGGAGGCAAAGTGTAAAAGTAAATAAACACGACACAGGGTTTTTAAAATAATTTATTAGTCTGCTCCGGGGGCCCCTCCTGTCTTCTTTAGCTCTTTTAGCAGGGGGGGCTTCTTCTTCACTGCCGTCTGGTTCTCTTCCGCTCTCCGGGGGGTCTTCTCCGCTCTCCGGGGGGTCTTCTCCGCTTTCGGGGGGTCTTCTTCTATCTTCTCCGCTCTCCGCTGTTGACTCGGCGCACCCCGGTTCTTCTCCCGCTCTCCGGTGCCTTCTCCTTCAGGGCTGGCCGCCGATATCTTCGTGTGTTAGCTCAATTACTAGCAGGCGGCCAGCCCAGCTCTTCTGTGATGTCTTCTTCTTCTCTTCCCTTCTTCTGCCTTCTCCCGATGTTGACACAACACCTCTTCTCGCTGCAATGACGGGTGCGCGGTTTGCATCTGACTTATATAGGCCTCTCTTATGATGTCACAGTCCCATCATGCTCCGGTACCTACCCATGTGGGTAGATACCACGTGGATAGGTACCGTAAATCTTGTGAACAGGGTCACAGACATCAAAACAAATGTTACAGGGTGATAACCCTTCCCTATGCTACCCAAAAAGCTTAAAAATCGTTTTTTTGGCTGAAGCTACACTTAAAAAAAAATTATGTTCTAACTTACAAACAGATCAACTTAAGAACAAACCTACAGACCCCATTGTGTTTGTAACCCGGGAACCGCCTGTGTGTGTATAAATATATATATATATAAAGTGTGGTTATACATACGGCCTAAGGATTTGAAGTGGTTAAAACATTTTTAAATATATACAGTATATAACATCGCCTTCTACACTGCATGTACATTTTTAAGTATCATTTTTTTCATTGTGTTACATACATGTAGTTTTCAAAAAATTCCAATAATCTTATTCTTAATTTTATTTTCCATAGATTTTGCTTGCTTCAAATGGAGGGAAGTTTATGAAGAAAACTGTTATTGGTGAAGCTTACATTTGGCTGGACAAAGTGGACCTTCGAAAAAGGATAGTAAATTGGCACAAACTTTTAGCAAGCTCTGCTCAAACACACTGAACAACACTATTAGCTGGGAGAAAAACGTCAGGAACAATTTTAGTTTCAATGGAATTAAAGACTGCCTAGAAAACAAAGTTTGCACATGTTTCAAGCCGTGCTTTGAAATCTTTGTTGACGTGTTTTGCAGTCGATGAGAAATAAGATGCATTTGTTATTAATAAATGACAACTTGTAGGGGATGATGATAAATAAATCTGGTGTGCAGAAGACTGGTCATATTTTTGGATTAGAGTATACAAGTGCTTTACTAGTTCTATTATGTTTCATTCAACAGAGCAGCTTAGAAGCACGTGAAAATAAGGCAATATAAAATAAGGGTTAAAATAATTTTAAAAAAAGTAACACTCAATATATGTTTAAACTAATTTGCACCTTAGATGTTTTCCATTGATAAATAATATAAAATGCTGTTTATGGTGTTTCTTGGAGTTGGCAAATGTACAGGAATAAACAGTATAGTTCCGTCCTCTAAGTTCCAGGTAATGTTCTCTCTCTATGCCACGTGTACAGTTACCGTGCAGTTAACGTGCAGTGCCTATCTTTTATTTTGTGATTTGAATTGCAAACATGGTGAAACACATGAGCTCAGTACTTCTTGCTGGTTTATATTAGCATATGTCGGGTACTGCAATTTCTGATTCATTGGTTTAATGAGGAAAAAAAAAAAATATGAAAAGATAACTAAAGTAGCTGTCAAAGCCTAAAGTAATGCTGTGGCACAAAACAGAATGTGGGTTTTGGTAACATAAATAAGGAAAAGGAGCCTATGTGTGTTGTTCTACATGCCACCATTTAGTTAGGAAAAGAATATAAAAAGCAATTATGTTCTGAATTTTCTCTTTGTAACTCAGGTGAATGATTGATGGGTATGTTGAAAATGAACTGTTAATTGCTACAGTCACTATGTACATACATACTGCCTATCATGCAGTGTGTTCATAAGTGGTTTCTGTCAAAATGAAGGCAACTTAATGTCAGATAAAATCATTGAAAAATGGAATATGTGTTTGTTTTTCCTTTCCATTCCTGTTTCCATTATGATGAACGTGTTTCTGATATCCCATTCAATAGCCTAAAGAGCTACAATAGTGCATTTTTAAACTGCAATTCTTTTATGCTGAGCATTACTTAAAAGACTGCAAAGCATGCGAATGGTTGCTACGGAGACATAATTTCAGAATGATAGCACAAATACAGATTTCTGCAAGGAAACCTGTAATCAACACTACATTAGCAGAGCTACCATTGCTCTGCCTTTCATTCACTACATTCCAAAGACATAACGGTATTTGTTCTCTGGAGCACCATAACATTTCTTTTATTCTGTTTCCATTTTTGCAGGCCATGTATAGTGTAGAGAAACTGCAAGTAGACTCCGTGTTTCCTTAGCTTGGACACACCCTAGAATTAGTACCTCTTAAACACATGAAATTCTGCAGATGAATTTTTCATCCGTCAAACAGAGTGAGTGACAATGTTTTGGTGCATCAATGACTTATATAAGCAGTGTATAATATGCTTCCGAAGTGTGCCAACAATGTTTCAAACCAAATTCTTGAGTTATTATGGAAGTATTCTATGCAACATTGATGTATCAATGCTTTTTCTGTAAGTGAAAATGACAAAAAAAATGTGTAAAACTAAAAAAAAAAAAAAATACAAAAAAAAAAACTTCTTTTGTGTATAAAACAACTATCAGTATTTTCGTTTTTGCACATATATTTGAACACATTAATAGTGTTTATTGCTTTTGCTTCTCCTAGAAGTGATTACCGTACATAGATCCAGATATTTGTTGACAACTAGCCCTCTCTTGATATTAATTTTATAAATAGAGCCAAGATAAAAAAATATATATATAAATATATGTTTATTTATATGCAAAGCAAGGCAAATTTTAGAGTTCTGGTTGATCCGCAGAAATAGAAATGTTTAAGCAAAAAGCACAGTGTGTGTGATTATAAGTGAGTGAGATTTATATAGTTCTTTACATTACTTTTGTTCAATGGCCTCGTTTGGAAATGACGAGTTTTGGATGCTAAGCATGAGTCAAAAGTATTCCATGGCTGCAGATTAAAGAGATGATATCTCCCTCTTTTTAATTGTTTGCAGTACTTGAAACATAACCTTATTTAAGCACACATAATGAATACAAGTAAAAGAATGAAAACTTAGTGGCAGGCAAGAAAATACCAGTTTAAATATAAATTGCATGTTATTTTACCCTGCACACCGACACACCTACAAGTCATAATAAAACAGACATTAATAGTGCCTGATGTTTTATTAACATCTCAGATATGCTTAAGTTGCATTGTTTCAGGTATTTTTTGAATACTATTGTCTTTTTCAGTGAAAATAAATCCAAATAAGTTTTATTTTACTCCTAACACAAAGGACATCCTGTCATTCTGAACAAAATTACGTAAAAAGGGCCAGACAAAATGAATACCCTCTCTCTAAGACTTTATTAGAATCATTAGTCTGTGCTTTGCTGTTCTAACAAATTCTGACTATAGAAATGTTAGAGGCAAGTACCCTTTTGTTATTGTGTAAATAAGTCTACATTTTTGTAGAAAGATGAAAAGGACTGAGGGATTCTAATTCCATTCGGCATTCAGCATGTGAATGTGAGCATTCTGTTCAATTGTACATGTAAAATTGATATGTGATGTGCTCAGATGGTGAACCAGCAATGGTTGAACAGCGTGTTTGTGGTCATTCATTGAGAATCTGTACAGAGAGCCTGAAAAATAAGAGATATATATGAAGAAAATGTAAAAAAAATATATTTAAATTACGTAAATTCTGTAGTGTCCTGAAATAAATGTTTTCACATGAATGTTGCATGCGTTGATGGACGTCTGCCCATATTTGTGTATTTTTATTATTGTCATCCTACATTTTTTTCCCCTTCTAATCCCTGGAAGATCATTTGTTTAAAACAGTTGTACAAATGAGTTAAACATGAATGAACTGTATAGAAATCTGCCTGTAAATCTGTTAATGTTTCTTCATTTAATGTAAAAATCCATGTCATAGTTTTTGTGGTTGTACACAAGATGTAACTTGAGAATTTATGCAAATGTGATGTACAAAAGGTTGTAATCCAGTCAAGCTAATAAATATTTATAACATCCTTCTCTTTGTGAACGTATTGGGTATAATTTGAGAATTTGTAAACTAATAAATGTATTAAACCTTCTGTGTTCATATAAGGCAGTGATGGTGAACCTTGGCACCCCAGATGTTTCGGAACTACATTTCCCATGATGCTCAACTACACTGCAGAGTGCATGAGCATCATGGGAAATGTAGTTACAAAATATCTGGGGTGCCAAAGTTCACCATCACTGATATAAGGTATATATTATAGCTATTTTGCATACAAATACCATATACACATTTCAAAATCTAAAACAAATGCGTAAAATTGATCAGGTATTGTATCACTTATTCTACTATCTAAGTGTAGGCATCACTCTGACTTAGTACTTCTGCTTTGCAGCACTTGGGTACTCAGATTGAGTCCCGATCAGGACATTATCTACATAGAGTTTGAATTTCTTCCCTGTTATTGCATGAGTTACCTCCTACTTTTGAAATACATGCTGTTAGGTTAATTGGCTCCTTTCTAAAAGATGCCTTATGCCCTGTACACACAATAATTTTTCCGACGGAATTCCACTCAAGCTGTCTTGGATACACCAAATTCCAACCTTCAAAAACACGGTGATGTACAACGCGTATGAAATTAAGTTCAATGCTTCTGTGCATGCGTCGACTTGATTCTGAGCATGCATGTTTTTTTCTCCATCTAAAGTCCATACAGACAAGCGGAATTTCCAAAAAAAGAGAACATGTTCTCTTTCTAAGTCGAATGGGGCATACACATGGTCGGAATATCCAATGAAAAAATCCCCTCTGACTTTTTTCATCGTATGATATTCTACCCTGCATGCCTCAGTTGGCTGGCTGTCTTACCATCTGCCCAAACAGTAGATAAAAACACTTTGAGTTCCCAGGGAATAGCGCTATAAAGTATTAATGAAAGAAGCGTGAATGCATCTGGTCAAATCTGAAATAATCTTGACGTCTTAAACATATCTAGGGATTTTTGTACCAACTTTATGCAGTCCTAAAAAGATTTTGCCCAATTTCGGGCAAAGTGATTTGCCTTCACCGTTTACACTCAACTCTACTACATTTCTCTGCCACTCTGTCAGAGCCCTAATGAAACACTTGGTGCTTGTAGGTATGGGGAAGCATGTGAACTCCTGCAGGGATGCAGCGAAGAAGAGGAAGATGTCATTAATGCCACGTACACACGATCCGAAAATCGGACGACATATCGTCCGACTTTTTCCGTTTACTAGTCGCAAGTACAAATTAAATAGGTTGCTAAAGTCACGAAAATTCTCGTACGACAGAAAAAAAAATCGGAAGGGATGTCATGTGTTGTAATGTATTTGTGTTGTATTTTCGGACGACAACTGTACTGACTAAACGAAAATCGTACGATCTGGTATCGTGGTATCATACAAGGAAAATTTCCATGCATGTGCGATAAAATAATATCGGATGAACTGTCATGATCAGCTCGTCCAGCCCTGTACTAACGATCCGATTATCGGACGATTCTTCCTCTGATGACATTTTTCGTACAATATTCGGATTGTGTGTACGTGGCATAACTCTGTGTAATCTATAACACTATTGGGCACAGATTTTGCACAGGGTTTCATTCACAACTCTGAGAAAGGAAAGAAACAGCAAGAAAGGCTAATATAAGTGAGTCAGGAGTGGGCCTTCAAGTGATTCTGTAAATTTGCACTAAATGGTATTGGAGTCTCTTTAAACAGCTAGTATGGATCTATTGTTTAATCTCCACTAGCATGAACTTGTAGCTTCCCCCTAGATTTCTAAAGGTTTTCTTGTATTGGTTTAGTTTCATCCCAAATAAAAAATAAATAAAAAGTTTGCACATTGATTGGCTTCTCCTAAAAATGTGTGTGTACACTGTATATATGACTATATATGATATCATTTATTAAATTGTAAGCTTCTTTAGGGGTAAGTAATGTGAATGGCTCAGTGTGCATCAATGCAGAGCTGACACTGATTGCATGGACACCAGAGGGGATTACAGAAACACTTAGCTTCATGATCAGCTGTATAAAAGCACATCCATGGTTTGACACATGGGTTACAACTAAATTTGTTTAGCTCCAATACATGTTATAACACTGTGAAAGTATGCAGTTTTATCCATGCTGAGTCTTGATCATATGAACAATTACATCAGTTGTAAAAGCTGAATATCTTTAGTTAACTCACTTAGTAAACACTATACCACAACCAATTAGAGAGGGAAAAGCACTAAACCCAATGGAAAAGCTTTGTAGTATAAAAAAGCCCTTGAAACATGGTATATCGCAAATGAATGAAATACTAACGGAATTAGAAACGTAAGGAACACTAGTATGTATAGAAAAATGGGGACAAGACGTGGGTAAAAAACTAGAGGAACCACAAATGATTAGCGCAGTATTTAGTTCTGCATCTAAAGGGATGACGATCGAAGCAAACTACAAGTGTATGGTACGCTGGCACCTGACCCCAGAGAGAATGAATAAATTGCATCCAAATAATTCCTGGTTGTGCTGGAGGAACTGTGGACAAATGCATATATGGTGGGATTGCCCGAGAATAAAAGAGTGCTACGAGGAAGTTTTGTAATGTACAGAAGTAATAACTGGTGAGAAGATTCCATTTAAATTCCTGGACATGTTTGTTCCACGGGACAAACAAAACGAAAAAACTATATGAAAAAACGTTGGTCCCTCCAATGTTTAACGCGGCAAAAGGACTAATCCCAAAAAACCGACATACGACAAAACCGACCATAAAAGAGTGGATACAACGAGTGGACTATATATCCGAAATTGAGTACCTTAGCCGCGGAGAGCAGGGAAGGGACGGAAGATATAGGCAATATGGGAGAAATGGAGAGCATTTAAATTGTCAGATAAATATGTGCAAGGAGTGACCGAAACACATAAAGTAGAAAATGAGGTGAGGATGGCAGATCGGGGATGGGTAGGAGGGTAGAGGGTAAGTGGAAGGGGGGAAGAGGGGAAATGGGTTCTAGAAAAAACAGGAAATACGAAAGTTTTATTTTTTTCTTAATTTTCGTACACCAGTGAGGGTGTATTTTGGACTTAATCAACTTTCCAATAAAGAATAAATAAAAAAAAGGGGGAAAAGTTGCAAAAGCTGAATGTACAGCACTAGTTTATACATTTTTTGTACTCTTATCAACTATAACCATTGGGGGACATATTTGATTGTGAGTCCATAACAAATACAAGCCGCTAACGCGACAATTTGTCTGTAGAAGACGTTATTTTAGCATCATAGCAGTAACATCATCCAAAATGCTGATGCGTTTCGGCCTAAGACTTCCTCATAGCGTCATTTGACAGTATATTTGACTGTATATGATCTCTAAGGAAATGCGAGAAAGGTCATGAAACTGTAGAAGACGTTATTTTAGCATCATAGCAGTAACATCATCCAAAATGCTGATGCGTTTCGGCGTAAGACTTCCTCATAGCGTCATTTGACAGTATATTTGACTGTATATGATCTCTAAGGAAATGCGAGAAAGGTCATGAAACTGCTAGGGCATAACGTAAGTTGAAAAATTTGCATTGCTCGATGTTGGAAAAACTGGTTCAAGATTATGTACTCAGTGTGTTTGTATGCTGGCAGACTGCCTTTACTTGTGTCAGTTGCCTGTAAAGATGTAGTTTCTTTATATATGCCACATGTACACGGGAGAGACCTTATCTCATATATGTTTTTCCAGTATGTTAGAGAACCTTAGTGAACAAACAGCACCGTGAATGGCTAGCAACACACCTGACAAGTCAGGGATACAGTTGTAGAGAGGCTTTTAGGTTAGGTTATATAAAAATAATATCCCAAGCTTTGAACATCTCGCGAGGCACTGTTCATATCCATCATCCGAAAATGGAAAGCGTATGGCACAACTGCAAACCTACCAAGACATGGCCATCCACCTAAACTGACTGGCTGGGCAAGGAATCAGAGAAGCAGCCAAGTGGCCCATGTTAACTCTGGAGGAGCTGCAGAGATCCACAGATCAGGTGGGAGAATATGTCCACAGGACAACTGTTAGTTGTGCCCTCCACAAATCTGATCTCTATGGAAGAATGGCAAGAAGAAAACCATTGTTGAAAGAAAGTCATAAAAAATCATATTTACAGTTTGCGTGAAGCCATATGGGGGACACAGCAAACATGTGGAAGAAGGTGCTATGGTCAGATGAGACCAAAATGTAACTTTTTGTCCTAAAAGAACGCTATATGTGGCAGAAAACTAACACTGCACATCACCCTGAACACACCATCCTCACCGTGAAACATGGTGGTGGCAGCATCATGTTGTGGGGATGCTTTTCTTTAGCAGGGACAGGGAAGATGGTCAGAGTTGTTGGGAAGATGGATGGAGCCAAATACAGGGCATTCTTAGAAGAAAACCTGTTAGGCCTTGTACACACGACCGGACATGTCCGCTGAAACTGGTCCGCGGACCAGTTTCAGAGGATAGATCCGATCGTGTGTACAGGCTAGCGGACAGATTTCCAGCGGACAAAAGTTTCTTAGCATGCTAAGAAACTTGTCCGCTGGAGAGCTGTCCGTCGGACATGTCCACTGGTTAGTACGTCTAACCAGCGGACCGAAATCCCACGCATGCGTCGAATTGATTCGACGCATGCGTGGAAGCATTGAACTTGCGCGATAGAGAACGTCGGTGTCGTCTACGTCACCGCGTTCTCTGTCTGCGGGGATTTCGGTTTGATGGTGTGTACAGCCATCAGACCGAAATCTCCGAGCGGACATGTCCGATGAAAACGGTCCGCGGACCGCTTTCATCGGACATGTCCTGTGGTGTGTACGAGGCCTTAGAGTCTGCAAAAGACTTGAGACTGGGTGGAGGTTCACCTTCCAGCAGGAAAACGACCCTAAACATACAGCCAGAGCTACAATGGAATGGTTTAGATCAAAGCATATTCATGTGTTAGAATGGCCCAGTCAAAGTCCAGAGCTAAATCCAATTGAGAATATGTGGCAAGACTTGAAAATTGCAATTGTTAACAGATGTCTACATCCAATCTGACAGAGCTTGAGCTATTTTGCAAAGAAGAATGGGAAAAAATGTCACTCTCTAGACATGCAAAGCTTGTTGAGACATCCACAAAAATATTTGCAGCTGTAATTGCAGTGAAAGAATTTCTACAAAGTATTGACTGAGGGGGGGCTGAATACAAATGTACGCCACTCCTTTCACATATTTATTTGTAAAGAAAATTGAAAAACATTTATATTTTTTCATTCCACTATATAATTATGTGCCACTTTGTGTTGGTTTATCATATAAAATTCCAATAAAATAACTTTGTTTTTTGTTGTAACATGACAAAATGTGGAAAAAGGTGTATGAATACTTTTTTAAGGCACTGTACATTATATTACCAAAAATATTGGGACACCTGCCTTTACACGCACATGAACTTTATAAAACAAGAAATTGGTCGCACACCGGAACTCCAAATTATCTCGATGTCATTGTTTCACAAGCGATAACTTGCTTGTTCACAACAAATGTGACACTAAACATACAGGCCCAGATTCAGATGGGAGATACGATGGCATATCTCCTGATACGACGGCGTATCTCCTGATACGCCGTCGTATCTCTGAGTGCGGGCCATCGTATCTATGCGCCTGATTCAGAGAATCAGTTACGCATAGATTTCCCTAAGATCCGACTGGTGTAAGTGTCTTACACCGTCATATCTTAGGCTGCATATTCACGCTGGCTGCTAGGTGGCGCTTCCATATAGTTACGCAAGGAATATGCTAATTAGGTATTTACGCCGATTCAGAAACCTACGTCCCGCCGGCGCATTTTTTTTTACGTCGTATACGTTAGGCTTTTTTCGGCGTATAGTTACCCCTGCTATATGAGGCGTAGCTAATGTTAAGTATGGATGTCGTTCCCGCGCCGAGTTTTGAAAATATTACGTTGTTTGCGTAAGTCGTTCGCGAATAGGGCTGGACGTCATTTACGTTCACGTCGAATCCAATACGTCCTTGCGGCGTACTTTGGAGCAATGCACACTGGGATATTTCATGAACGGCGCATGCGCCGTTCAAAAAAAACATCAAGAACACGGGGTCATCCTAAATTTAAAAAAAACACGCCCACAACATCTCCATTTGAATTAGGCGGGCTTATGCCGCCACACATACGTTACGCCGCCGTAACTAAGGGCACAAGTTCTTTCTGCATACGGAACTTGCGCCCAAAGTTACAGCGGCGTAACGTATCGGAGATATGTTACGCCCGCAGACAGATGCGCTCATCTTTCTGAATTCGAGCCGATGGCTTTTTAAAGGAGTCCGCCCCAATTGGGCTACACCCAAAAACACACCTGGCTTTAATAGTACCAATACAAACAAACAAACAACATTTCAACCAACGTATTAAAAACATTGCAACGTTTAAAACGCATACATACAGTGAGGAAAATAAGTATTTGAACACCCTGCTATTTTGCATTTCCCACTTGGAAATAATGGAGGGGTCTGAAATTGTTATCGTAGGTGCATGTCCACTGTGAGAGACATAAATCAAAAAAAAAATCCAGAAATCACAATGTATGATTTTTTTAACAATTTATTTGTATGATACAGCTGCAAATAAGTATTTGAACACCTGAGAAAATCAATGTTAATATTTGGTACAGTAGCCTTTGTTTGCAATTACAGAGGTCAAACGTTTCTTGTAGTTTTTCACCAGGTTTGCACACACTGGAGGAGGGATTTTGGCCCACTCCTCCACACAGATCTTCTCTAGATCAGTCAGGTTTCTGGGCTGTCGCTGAGAAACACGGAGTTTGAGCTCCCTCCAAAGATTCTCTATTGAGTTTAGGTCTGGAGACTGGCTAGGCCACGCCAGAACCTTGATATGCTTCTTACAGAGCCACTCCTTGGTTATCCTGGCTCTGTGCTTCGGGTCATTGTCATGTTGGAAGACCCAGCCTCGACCCATCTTCAAAGCTCTAACTGAGGGAAGGAGGTTGTTGCCCAAAATCTCGCAATACATGGCCCCGGTCATCCTCTCCTTAATACAGTGCAGTCGCCCTGTCCCATGTGCAGAAAAACACCCCCAAAGCATGATGCTACCACCCCCATGCTTCACAGTAGGGATGGTGTTCTTGGGATGGTACTCATCATTCTTCTTCCTCCAAACACGGTTAGTGGAATTATGACCAAAAAGTTCTATTTTGGTCTCATCTGACCACATGACTTTCTCCCACGACTCCTCTGGATCATCCAAATGGTCATTGGCAAACTTAAGACGGGCCTTGGCATGTGCTGGTTTAAGCAGGGGAATCTTCTGTGCCATGCATGATTTCAAACCATGACGTCTTAGTGTATTACCAACAGTAACCTTGGAAACGGTGGTCCCAGCTCTTTTCAGGTCATTGACCAGCTCCTCCTGTGTAGTCCTGGGCTGATTTCTCACCTTTCTTAGGATCATTGAGACCCCACGAGGTGAGATTTTGCATGGAGCCCCAGTCCAAGGGAGATTGACAGTCACGTTTAGCTTCTTCCACTTTCTAATGATTGCTCCAACAGTGGACCTTTTTTCACCAAGCTGCTTGGCAATTTCCCCGTAGCCCTTTCCAGCCTTGTGTAGGTGTACAATGTTGTCTCTAGTGTCTTTGGACAGCTCTTTGGTCTTGGCCATGTTAGTAGTTCGATTCTTACTGATTGTATGGGGTGGACAGGTGTCTTTATGCAGCTAATGACCTCAAACAGGTGCATCTAATTTAGGATAATAAATGGAGTGGAGGTGGACATTTTAAAGGCAGACTAACAGGTCTTTGAGGGTCAGAATTCTAGCTGATAGACAGGTGTTCAAATACTTATTTGCAGCTGTATCATACAAATAAATAGTTAAAAAATCATAAATTGTGATTTCTGGATTTTTTTTTTTTATTATGTCTCTCACAGTGGACATGCACCTACGATGACAATTTCAGACCCCTCCATGATTTCCAAGTGGGAGAACTTGCAAAATAGCAGGGTGTTCAAATACTTATTTTCCTCACTGTATGTCTAAACAGATGCACACAAAAACAGTGACAGTCATAATAAAAATATATACATGTAAGCCTGTGGCTCATTTAAGCAAAAATTAAATCACAGGCAGATCATGAAAAAAGGAGAAAGGGGGCTTCTTCAGAGGTACGACTTGGCCCCTTAGTTCCTGTGAAGGGAACTCTTAAGGCATCAGCATACCAAGACATTTTGGACAATTTCATGCTCCCAACTTTGTGGGAACAGTTTGGGGATGGCTCCTTCCTGTTCCAACAAGATTGCACACCAGTGCACAAAGCAAGGTCCATAAAGACATGGATGACCAAGTTTGGGGTGGAGGAACTTGACTGGCGTGCACAGAGTCCTGACCTCAACCCGATAGAACACCTTTTGGATGAATTAGAGTGGAGACTGTAAGCCAGGTCTTATTATTCACACCAGTGGCTGACCTCACAAATGCGCTTCTGGAAGAATCGTCAAACATTCCCATAGACACACTAGAGACACAATTGTGGACAGTCTTCCCAGAGTTGAAGCTGTTATAGCTGCAAAGGGTGGGCCAACTGAATATTGAACCCTACAGACTAAGACTGGATGACATTAATGTTCATGTGCGTGTAATGGCAGGCGTCCCAATATTTTTGGTAATATAGTGTATAATAAAGTGCAAATGACCTGCTACTCAGTAGTGTCAATTGTTTTACTGATCATTCACCTGCTTAGACACCAGATTAAGCCCTGATAACTGAAAGATTTCTTGTTCTTGTTCTTTAATGGGCATCCAGCTTTCAGCAACACTTGTCACAATTAAAATACTTTGGGGTTGATTCACAAAAGGGAAATAGACCGTGAACTTTGCCAATACAGTACACTTGGTTTTTGTTGGCACACGATTGGATGATAGAAATCATCACAGCTTCACCTCATTCAGCCCTGCTGAAAATTAGTGCAACTGCACTTGTGAAGTACACAGTCTATTAGCCTGCAATTCAAATAGCTTAACTTTTAACCCTACTGCAGACAGAAACAGTTGTTGAAAAGTGATGGATCAGAATTATACCTTCCTGTTTTTTACGATCTGAAAAGTAATTGTAATCTGTAGTTTTAAGCAATACTTTTAGCACTGGAGCTCGGCGGCGCGTGCACGCCCCCATTGGCTGCTGGGAGAGATGACGTAGATCTACGTGATCTCGCCCAGCAGAGCCGACCTGCCGCTGTAAAACTGCGGCGGCTGGTCGGCAAGCAGTTAAACATCAGTAAAGTGTCGCTAAAATAAGCAGTGCTTTAACGCTAACGCACGGTACTCAAACAGGTGAAAGGTCTAATTTACCTCTAATTTTCTTATCACCAATATGTCAGCCATACATGGATCGAAATTTGTCCATCTTAGAAGAAACATACTATATTTCAATCCATGTTTGGGCAGCCTGATCTGCTGGATAAACCTATCTGATCCATTAGACTACTCTACTTGGTGTCTTGATTGCTGTTGAACCCCTTGCTCCTCCCATGAACTTCCTATAAAAGCCTTGTCTCAGCACTTCCTCTTTGCCGGGTTATTGTGCCTTCCCTGCCAGTGCCTTGCTGCTGTTGTTGTTCCTGCTGCCATCTGTACCTGCAACCACCCATGTTTGACCCTCGGCCTGTTCCTGGACTACTCTACTGCCTGATCCCAATCTGCAACCACCCATGTTTGACCCTCGGCCTGTTCTTTGACTACTCTACTGCTTGATCCAAACCTGCAGCCACCTGTGATTGATCCCTTGGCTTGTTTACTGACCACGCTGCTGTTTCATCCTTGTCTGTTTATCCGCTATTGGACCCTGGCTTGCTCACACCCTGGTGGGGCAAACTTGAGGACCACAACCTGGACTCCACACCTCAGGGGAGCCTGTGTCATCTGCCAGAAGTGACTGCCTGTATGCCTGTCCTGCCACTGCTATTGCAATTGGTCTTCAAGAACGATGCCTGATCGCGACACCCATGTTTTTACCCAGCCTACTCTGACCCCACTCTATTCCACCTTTGGTGCTCTCACAATCTGACCCGTATATGTGACCTTGTGACAGATGGTGGCCCGAAAACATTTGCTGTCCTCCAAGAGAAGTCTCAGCTCCCTTCTAGGGATCTCTTCCGTTACCTCCAGAACTCTCAATTTGTTTGGATATGCTCACACACATCTCTCACCAGTATTCACAAAGGTATATCCAACTCTGACCCGCATGCCTCAGGTATTATATTGCGTATATATATAATCCTCTAACACCCCCTTTGGCCAAAATGCCCTCCTACACTACACAATGGTCTAGAGACCTGGAGATTGACCTGGAGGCGGAGGATTGGGAGGATATCTGGGCGACTACCAAAACTTCCTCTCAAAACATTGTGGCACTTGAGACCAATTATAAAGTTATAATGCAATGGTATTTAAAATTGGCAATCTAAATTTCAGCCAGGATTCCCTGCTGTTTATTTTTGCACCTATGACCAAATTGGCACTCAAGCCCATATCTGGTGGACCTGTCCTGTTGTACAATAATTCTGGACTTAAATATTCAGAATGGCCTCCACCCTGATAAACACTACTCTAGACCAGGACCTGTCTCTTGTGTTGCTGAGCCATAATACTCTGGACTGGACCAGATCCCAGTTCCATCTTATCCTACAGGTTATGACAGAAGTCAAGAAGACTATAGCACGAGCCTGGAAGACCCCGGCACTTTGCACTACTGAAACCAAGCATAGAATAACCCAGGTCATGATCCACAGCTAAATAGAACCTACTATCCAAGACAAAATACCCAAACATCTCAGAATCTGGCAACCCTGGGTTGACCATTTTTCTACCTCCTAGTTTTGATGAGTCTCTCCTCAAACCCTGAACCATCACCCATTGTTAAATTTAGGTCCTGCGCTGACCGGGAGCCATCAGCCTCCTCCTTCCTCGTCCTCTCTCTTTCCTGTTTTACACCTTTTTTCCTTTTTTTTTCTATTTCTTCTCTTGATTTATTGTCGTGTCTCCATGCCCTATCCCACTGGAACATGATATAATGAGCTAATACTTCATTATGTCCCTTGTACATCATTGCTGACCACTATGAGTTCTCTCAGTTATTGATTTCAATGTACTTATGTTCTCTTATTGTTATATCCTTTGAAAGGCCTAGTGCCTCTATTATTTTCTGTTATGTAAGCTGTATACCCATTGAGCAAGTACTGCACTGCCAATTTTATTGGAGTGCTTCCACTACCTGTATACTATATGTTATACCCCATTATGGAGGAAACTCTATGTTAATTGCTATGATTTCAATAAAAAGATAAAAAAAGAATAGAAAATAGGGGAAGCGGAAAATAAAAAGGACTTGACATAATGGGATCACAACAAAAAAGCCCTGTAAACATGATCGGTTTGTCTGATGAAAATGAACCGTTTTCATCGGACAAACTGATCATGTGTGGGCCCCATCGGTTTGTTTTCCATCTGTGAAAAAAAATAGAACATGTTTTACATTTTTCCTATAGATAGAAAACCGATAGAAAAAAAAAACGATCGTCTGTGTGGAAGTCCATTGGTCAAAAATCCATGCATGCTCAGAATTAAGTTGACGCATGCTCTGAAGCATTGAACATTAATTTTTTTCAGCACGTCGTAGTGTTTGGACACAGTCGGATTTTTGACCGATGGTGTGTAGGCAAGACTGATGAAAGTCAGCTTCATCGAAAAACCGAAGAAAAAAAATCCATCGGATTAGATTCCATCAGATATCCGATCGTGTGTACAGGGCTTTAGACAGACATACATTTAAATATTGGTGAGGCACCTCCTTTATCAAGATCAATAACTAAAATTTGGAAACCCAAAAGAAAATGTTTTCTTTCACATAAGGAAGTACCAGAATGCAGATGTTCGTGATTAGCTTTTGCCATTTATAACTGCAATCATCCACTGGGTGGCACTGCTGCTTTATCTATAGAAAGCCTTACACTATAAGGTTGTCCTTTTACAAACGTGGAATATTGTCCCTACAATTTTGCCACCTGTAAAACTACCATGAAGTATTTTAACAAACTGTGAATTTATAAAGACCCCAAAATCAACTCACTGGACCTTGGTAAAGCTATACAGATGAAAGCACAGTTTGAAAAAAAAATGTAGTGATGTTGTGCATTTAAAGCAGTTAAGGTTTTATTAAGAAATATTTAAATGTATTGTAAATCCAACTTCTGTATTAATTTGACTTGATTACTTGATTATATTCATTACTGTATCAGTCTATTGCTGCTCCTTTACTGTCCAAACACAAGCTAGGGGCTGAAAGGTGTTTAAGTGCTCTTTATGTGTTGCTTAACCTAGCAGAGAAAAATCAGGTCATTAGACTATCCATTGTAGTAGCTGTAGTAAATGCTAGGTTCACATTTTCCAGAAAATAGTCTTTGCAGTCAAGGGGCCGCAGTAGCTAAAAAGTGTTCAGTTCAGCTTTTAAGTCATACCTGTAGGCCATTTTGACACCCTGGAAACATACCTCCCAACATTTTGAGATGGGAACACCTACTAACAAACGTATGTAGGTATAGGACACACACTATGTCACACCCCCTTAAAGGAGAATTAACCAAAAAAAGTTAATAAAATCCATAAGGGCTTTTTTTTCTCCTATTATTCCTTTATATTGGCTTTTAAAATGTACAAATGCAGCAATTTAGAAATTGTATGAAAGGTTTAGCACTGGGAAACACTTTTTGAAAGATAAAAAGTGCATTTTATGTACAACTATATAGATCAGACCAGAATGATGGACAAATGAGGAGGAAAGCGGGACAGAGGGACAATTCTCCAAAACAGGGACAGTCCCTCGAAAATTAGGGACAGTTGGGAGCTATATGGAAACCTGGCCAAAGACTCCGAGCTAGAAGTCATCACATCTTGCCTTGCAACTGGAATGTGAAAATCATCTTTATTTAGTCCTGTAATTCTGGCAGTGAGCATGCAACAGTTGTCATGCCATAGCAAGAAGGAAGAACAGGCGAGAGGTGGTTGAAAAAAAAAAAAAAAAAACATTAAAAAAAAATACTGCATGGAAGTTGAGTTTTTTTGGCTGACTTGCTGGCTTCATTATGTTCTAAGGCCCTTAACCGGAACAGGTGTTTATTCTGACTTTTCTTAATGTGTGCCATGTGCTAGTGGCTTAGAAAGTGCCAAAACCAGAGACGGCCAAGCAACTAATATTTTGAAACAGCATTTGGATTTTTGTACAGAGCAGCTCCGGGCGCTAGAATGGTCCGCTCAATGCGTCACTAAGAGCCAGACCCTCCCACCTCCTCCCCCTACAGTGGGCACTTGAGGAGGCAGAGTAGAGAGCGGTGAATGACAGCCGCAAATCTCTGCCCAGAGCTGACTGAGAACTGAACAATCAGTGGTCATGTGATTGCTCAGTTCTTGGGCTTAGAGCTGGTGAGGGACAGCTGAACTATCAGACTGATGCTGCAGCTTGGAAGTCAGCACATATGTTTACTATTTTAACAACCCTAAACTTCTCCTTTAAAGCTTTATTTACATAAATTAAACCACTTGCCAACTGCACTATAGCCGAATGACAGCTACAGCATGGTCGGACAGTTCTGGGAGGGCATGATTTGATGTCCTTCGGGGGTTGGCGCCCACCCCGCTTCCACTTCGGTGAGTTGGTGGCGCGATCTGGGACTCTGTGTCCTCTGGACACTGCTGATCACAGATTGTCTCTTTACCTCAATCAGCTGTTGTTCACCACGTGACCATGTGTCTTATCACAGTTGATCATGATGTAAACAGAAGCTGGTTATTGGCATTCCTTTCCTCATGCTGACAGCATAAGGAGTGGTAAATATAGTTGATAACAGGCTTGTGTAAAAGGGACATGTACGCTGATAATCAGGGCACTGATCAGTGTCCTGATTATCAGTGCAGTTCCCCCAGTGCTGCCAATCAGTGCCCATCAGTGCCTCCCCATCAGTGTCACCTATCATTGCTGCCCATCAGTGCCTCCTACCAGTGCCCATTAGTGACACATATTAGTGCTGCCTGTCAGTGCAGCCTCATCAGTTCCCCTTCATCAGTGTCCACCAGTGCCGCCTCATCAGTGCCCATCAACGCCCATAACCCATCCATTTTTGTTGCAGAATATTTTTTAGCCCCAACACCCAAAACTAAATTTTTCTGCTGCTCTGTGAGTAGCTAAAATGTACAATTGTTGGGTAGTGTTGATATTTTGCTGATTATTGTTGTTGGGAGATGATGCCTTGTCACTAGTAATACCCCAACCCTAATTTTCACAAAGCTTCCTTTACAAATTTATGTTCCTTTTTGGGCTGAGTAAATACTGTGTTGGCCAGTGCGTCCTCATTAAAAATGGTCAATGCTTTATGCTTTCTCATGTTGCTCTTCAGTTGTGAAATTTAGAATACACACTCTTGTGTGTAGTGTGGCCTACCAGCGATTCCTCAGGAAAAAACATCTGGTATCACTCTTTACCTCAGAAATTCAGGCTGATAAAATGTGCTTTGAAATATGTGTGGATGATTTTTCAAAAACATTTTTCTCTTATGTCACAGGGAGAATTAAATGTCATGTTTGGATTTTGAGATGGAGCCTGCCAGGCTCTCCCTCTTGAATTGCATCTGATGAGAACTATTTACATTCTGTGCAGTCTACAGTATATATAACATCTCCCTAAGTCCTAAATTGTCTTCTCTTAAAAAAAAAACGTGAATGTTTAGGTTGTGTGGTGACCACTCTTCTGGTGCCTGAGATCTGAGAGCGCCAAGGTTCCTAGGTATAATAATTTGTATTGGTGCATCTGCACAACCTCCCACTTGTGGCCCCTAGTACCCAAGTGTACTCTCCTGTTCCTTGGCAGCTGCTGGTCTCATTCCAGCATCCTGGTTTTGACGGAACTGCACTCTCTCTCCCTGTCTGACTGTCCACCTGCAGATTGATTGTAGAGACCAAACCCATTTTAAGCCTGCTGTCACGATCACTACCGTGCCAAACAGACAACGAGGCGTGATCACGCCCCAAGTGGCTCTGGGTGGGATTGAACCCAGGACTTCTCCATTGCTGCTCCAGGTCTTTGCCTCTGAGCCACTTCTCAAGTTGATATTCTGCTTGCTGTCCGTCGGAGCCTGGTTCTGAACTATGTGCTGATTGCCTGTCTCTGGATCTCCCTACAATCTGCACTTGTTTATCCTGGTCCAGCTGAGGCAGGTTTCCTAATCAACCAGGGTATAAAGCCCTGCCTCACTATGAGGGAGGTGTCAGTTCATTGTTCTCTGATGGTCCTGTCTGTACCAACGGTTCCTGTGGTTGTCTTCAGCCTACAAGACTGACCCCGGCTTCTGACCCTTTTGGCTTATGTACCCTGGAATGCTGCTGTCTCCTGCCCTTTGACCCTGGCCTGTACTTTCGGATTTTCCCTGCCTTCTCCAGCCCTTGACCCACGGCTTGTGCCCCGGACTTGTCTTTGGTTCCTGTCTGCAACCCTGAACTTTCCGTCAGTAGTTACCTGACTCTCTCTGGAATCCTGGACCACGGCTATACTTCGGCTATCCTTGACAAATCCCTATCAAGCCCCCCGTGCACAGACTCACAGCCCAGGTAGTGTCTTACCTTATTACTGTGGGCTGTGTGTATTTGTAAGGGTGAGCATACAAACCTGAAAAATGGACTCCACTCAAGGTAAGCCCTTACACCTGCCAAGCCCTTAGTGTCATGCTTATGATACTGTTTGCAACACGTGCTTCAATCTTGCCTGCCTTGACCTTTTGCCTTCACCTGTTCTCTGCCCTGCCAGCTAGTTTATTATTGACCTCGGATCGAACTTAGGACTACTCTCAGAACTCAGCCTGCCATTTGACCATGGATTTGATCTTAACTACTTTGTGCATTTTTATGGTCCCAAAAATGTGTCAAAAGTGTCCGATGTTTCAGTCATAAAGTCAGTCACGATAAAAATCGCAGATCGCCGCCATTACTAGTAAAAAAAAAAATATAATAAAAAAAATGCCATAAATATATCCCCTATTTTGCATAACTATAACTTTTGCGCAAACCAATCAATACGCTTATTGCATTTTTTTTATTTTTTTTATTTTTTTTTACTAAAAATATGTAGAAGAATACATATCGGCCTAAACTGAGGAAAATAAATGTTTTTTATATATATTTTTGGGGGCATTTATTTTAGCAAAAAGTAAAAATTTGTGGGAAAAAAAGGACGTCAATTTTGTTTGGGAGCCACGTCACAAGACCGCGCAATTGTCAGTTAAAGTGACGCAGTGCCGAATCGCAAAAGGTGGCCTGGTCTTTGGCCGGCAAAATGGTCCGGGGCTTAAGTGGTTAATGTGACCATTTAAAATATCCATGTATGAGAAAAAATTTAAATATAAAAATATATACCTACATGTGTCAATCTGGTAAACCTAATTAAAAACAATAGAGTTTATTGAAAATAGATAAAAACAAAGTAAATGTGTATGCTCAATAGAACAAAAAGTAAAACATGAAAGACGCTCCTAAACGACATAATATATGTTGAAATTTGTTTAATGCATGGTGTGGGAAAAATGTATATCAATCATTGTACTGTATACGTGTCAGGGCACTGCCCTTTACGGTCACATTTCCCCAGTTGGCTCTGGGTGGAATTGAACCTGGGACCTGTCCATTGTGAGTCCAGCTCTTTGCCTCTGAGCCACTGCTCAAGTATTACATTGCTTGCTGTCCCTTGGAGCCTGGTTCTGAACCCATGTTACTTTGGACCAATCAGTGGCCAGTGCGGCCTATTTAAGCCAGCCCCTTCCCCTTTGCTAATTGCTGGTTCGTTGTCAGCTTTACCCTGTGAGAGAACCTTGGAAACCTGTATACCCAGACCTGCTTGACCCGGATTGGACCTTGACGATTCTCTGCCATCTCCTACACTTGACCCCGGCCTGCTTATCGGATTTGCTGTTGTCTCCTGCCCCTTGACCTTGGCTTGCTCTCACTGACTTCCTCTGATCTCTCCAACTCCTGACCCACGGCCTGTGACCCGGATTTGCCTTTGTTTCCTGTTGGTCCCTTCTGGACTTACCTGCCTGATCAACGACTGTCCCCAGTCCTCTGCACCTGCCCTGTTTTCGTCAGCTGCACCAAGTCTGCCTACCAGTTCCCGGCACAGGTGCCTCCTTGTGCCGTCCCTCCTCTGTTCTAACTCCAGGGAGTGGTCTGCACAGGGTCGCAAAGGTGAGCCACCCTCAGCATCTCGGCCTCGGTGAGTACTTACCTTAATGGTCCTGACAATACGTCAATATTATTTACACTAACGAGCCGATTGCTCAATCATGTAATGAAATTAACATCACTGAAATATATAGTCAGATAGTATAATGAAGAGGGGATGAGTGATAAAGAAAACATTCTGGAGTATCATGGAAAGGGAGAGGGGGCAAATTACTCATAATAATGGGCCTTGCCCCACTCAAAATGTAAGCCTCTACATAGAGGGGAGAATCTGTCACTGCCACAGACAGATTAATCTACCCTTTCAACGATTTGGACCCTGAGGGATTGTAAGGCCAGGTGCAAATACTTTCTAAATGGTCTATACCAGGGGTCTCCAAACTGTGGCCCGAAGGCCAGATGTGGCCCTTTGATAGCCTTTATCAGGCCCTCGGGTACCATCCCTCTCACTGATATGAGGGACTATTCCTTCCACTGACACCATCAAGGAGGCACCATTTCTTCCACTGATACCAATGATGGAATACTATTCCTCCTACTAATAGGGGCACTACTCCTTCTCTTACTGACCACCAACCCTGAGGCCATATTTATTCTCACTGATGACAAGCCCAGGACATTTTCTGCCCCCGCTGGCCACAGTCTGGCCCTTCTAAAGTCTGAAAGACAATAAACTGGCCCTTCGTTTGAAAAGTTTCGAGACCCCTGGTCTATTCACATGATCGGTTTTCCTGGCGGTAAAAAGTCCGCCGGGAAAACTGAGGGGAAAAATGAGAACCTGTTCGGTAGCTTTTCCCCCTACACACGGCCGGGTTTCCCAGCAGGAAAACTGGCATGAGAGCTTTGGTCGGGAAACCCAGCTGTGTGTATGCTCCACTGCAGGTTTTCCCCATAGGTATACTGCCGGCTTAAAACCCACTGGGAATCCTGTCAGGGGGAAAAAAAAAAATGTTCTCATTTTTCCCGCTGCGAACCTCATTTTTCCCGGGTTCGCTGCGGTTTTCCTGTCGGGAAAACTGCCATGCATCATACACATGGACGGTTTTCCCGGCCAAAAGCTGTCATGGCTGTTTTCCCGACAAGAAAACCGATCGTGTGTACAAGGCATCAGAACTCTGGGATGAATATTAGCAGGGCCCATTGCTTTATTAGGCTTTAACTAAGACAGTTCCTCTGCTACCTCTGTTTCCAGAAAACCTAAAAATGATTCCCCAACTTGTTATTGTTAGTGCCATTTATTTCTAAGAAGACTGAACAGAAGTAATTGTTTAAATGGTTTGCTACATCCAGGTCTCCCTCAACATAAGTGTTGTACCCAGTTTTCATTTTAGTGATCCAATTCTATTTTTTTTCTATCACTAATGTACCTTAAAAAAGTTTCATCTCCTTTTTTAACCACTTCAGCCCCGGAAGAATTTACCCCCTTCCTGACCACAGCATTTTTTCGATACGGCACTGCATCGCTTTAACTAACAATTGCGCAGTAATGCGCAATTGAAACAAAATGTACGTCCTTTTTTTCCAACAAATAGAGCTTTCTTTTGGTGGTATTTGATCACCTCTGCGGTTTTTATTTTTGCGCTATAAACAAAAGAATGTGTACATTTTTTAAAAAGAAGCAATATTTTTTACCTTTTGCTACAATAAATATCCCCCAAAAATATATTAAAAAAAATGTATTTTTCAGTTTAGGCCAATATGTATTCTACATATTTTTGTTAAACAAAATCGCAATAAGCGTGTTCTGGTTGGTTTGCACAAAAGTTATGACATCTTCAAAATAGGGGATAGATTTATGGCATTTTTTTTATAATTTTTTTTTTCTATTAGTGATGGCGGCGATCTTTAACGTGATTGCGGCGCGCATGCACCCACTAAGCCGCGATTTAACGGGGACGTACGCTCATTTGTGCAGCCGTGCCATTGTGTCGACGTACATGGTCGTGCGCTGATCGTCAAGCGGTTGATAGATTTAGCAATTTTCTCCTCTTTCTGTGCTTTGGCGGCACTGTTAATGTGTTTGGCCTCCTTTTGTCCTATTTACTTCTTTAGTGAACCATATTGTTTTTTTTTCTTTATTCTTACTAGCTTGTCTGACATATAGTCTAGTTGCCTTCAGGATGGTAGATTTTAACAGTGTCCACTGATTACTAACAACTGCCTCAGCTCAGCAATGTGTATTTGTGGCTTAAAGGTGTCTTAACAGACTCTGGGTGCGACATTTGTGACCTTGTACAATACAGTATGTTACGCAATATAAGATTACAACAACCTATGCTTTGTGATTGGTTTTGTCCCTGTTTGGCAATTTATATGGTGTTGATAGTTATAGTTTTTTTTTCTCATGATAGTTTGCTGTATTGCCTCTTCTACTTGCAACACTCAGTTAAGTCGTAATATTGCTATAGCTTTAAAGGCTAAGTTCACTTTTTTTTTTTTTTTTCTAAATTCAAGATTCCCAATGTACCAATATAGCATTAATGTACTTCTTTTGCAAAAAAAAAAGGCTTTTCATTCATTGTACACACGCTTACCTCACTCATGGCTCTTTTACTTCTGCCTTACTTCCAGGACAGACTTTAGGTCATGACACAATTCTTTCCTGTGTCCTGACATAAAGTCTGTCCAGGAAGTAAGTCAGGAGTAATGAAGCAGTGTTTTCAAACAGCCATAAGGACAGTGAGGTAAGCATATGTAGAATAAATGAAAAGCTTTTTTATTTTTGCAAAAAAAGTACATTAATGCTATATTGGTACATAGGGGAGCTGGAATAATAAAAAAAAAATGAACTTAGCCTTTAAGTCCTCTGAATAGGGGATCTCCCTGTTAAATGTATGCTTTTCTTTGCTACATGTCCCCTAGGTCTGTGCATGTGGGATCTCCCCAGAGCCTGGACCAGCTGAATGATGTCAGCTGACAGCTGACTTTAGCCTACTGTCAGCTGAATACAGGTAACGGGAGTGTGAAACTAAGTGCATTATTTACACCCACAGGAAAACAGAGGCCAAAAGAGCTTTGGCCCTACTTCTCCTTTAAATATATTTATATATAATGTTCTCAGAAATAAAGTCCTGGTAAAAGAGTTTAATGCAATAACAATATGTGTTTATCGTTTTAAAAACAGGTCCTCAGGAAAAACAAAAAAGCATACTTAATGTCATATGCTGAAGGAATTGACCTAATGTGTTTTAGTGCTATTATTAGGAAATTAAATAAAATATCCAGCAAACACATTATATCAGTTCATCAGAAGAACATTTGTTAAAGTGCATCTGTTTTCGGTAGTGTGTGCGTGCTGTTGTAAGGAAACTGTGTTTGTTGCTAAGAGACTGTTAGAAAGTCAAATCCCTGAGCGTGCTTGGTGTTCAGGCACACCTGCCGATAGACCTGTTATTTATTTCACTACAGATATGCCTTGTGTGCCTCATTAATATGCTTAAAGAGCAAATATAAAGTATTGCATTAATTGTAGGTATCTCTGGTAAATGTGGCACAAAATAATGGTGTACAGGTCATAAACCTTCAAATAATTTAACCGGAGTCAAATGGCAAAAAGCAAGCAAAAATTAGATGAGAATGATGACTTATATAAATGTCACATCATGAAAAGAAATTGATTGTTGAGCGTAGTTTTTGGTGGCTTACCACATTGGTCTGTGCAATGACATGCAAGTAAGCCTCACTTACACATCATTAGACTTTGTGTAAAGCTGTATGGAAATAAGCCAACTAAAACTATTATTTTTCCTATTGCCATTAGTTTTGGAACTTCTAATATATACAATGTTCCACTGAAGGTTTATGAAACTGCAGTGCCAGGTCTGCCTTCCAATACTTTCACAAAACACTTTCAATTCAAGTAAAGAACAATCAAGGTTAGAGTTGTTATTTTTCTGACCCATATAATGGACTAAGATATGGTCTGTTACATTAGTAGACATGTGCATTAGTTTTCGTCCGAATTTCAGGTAGCTTTAACAAACGAAAACGAACGTGCAGAATCTGAAATTCAAAAGATCCGACATAATAAAATGCTTTATTTTTGGTTTCGTTGCCACAACAGTTCGATATAGATAGGAGATTCGACATGACGCTGACAATAGCAATCTGTGTCTATCGAACCTGTGGTCGAATGTGCCTAACCTTAACTCTATTAGTCCAAGATTATTACTAGTGTCATACAACACTAGAATTCTTCTATAGCTTGAATGCGGAACATTCGAACGGAAATGTACAATTGCGGCGTCGTACAGTTTAGCTGCTCCGAAGAATCTTCTTCGAAAATTTGACACACCATAAGCATTCAATGACAGATTCGACCTTAATTAATTCAGATTTTCAGACAAATGCATTTAAAAAAAAAAAAAAAAAATTAGTGAGTAACTAAATACAATTATTTTTCGGCCGAAAAGGAAATTCCGAAAATAAATATTTCAGTGTGCACGTGTCTATACATTAGGGCATCTGTGTAAATCAGTTGTGGAATGAGAGCACACAGTGACATCAGCAAGGTGCAGACAAAAAGAATAAAACAAGTAGCACAAATGAAACAAAGATTGTTCCAATTATGGTAGGGTGACCAGACATTCCCGGTTTCCAGGAACAGTCCCCAGATTGAGAAGACTGTCCCCAGAGCCAGTCTGTCCCCAGATTTGTCCCCGGGTTGCAGTGGCATGGGGGCATCTGGTACTCTCACCCTTGGTGCAACATGTGGGGGGCACAAAATAATTACTGTGGCCCCCCAAGTGTGCTGTGTTGCCCCCCTCGCCCAGGGACTCCTGTGGTCCAGCTTGTCCCCCATGATCCCTCTGGATCAAGCAGCTTGTGTTTGTGTGTGTGTGAGAAAAGTGGAGGGGAGGGGTGGTGCAGAGCGTACAGTGGCTATTGGAGAAATGTTTTGATTAAAGTCACATAGATTGCAAAGTTGTTGTTTTTTTTTGCTTTAGGAAAGCTATAGGGCACAATACAACATAAAGTGGGACACCACCTAAATAGTAATAAACTGTAGTAAAGTGCCACATAAAGTGTTTTGCAAGCTTAACACCAAGTTGACTTGGTCACTGGTTCTTATCTACCTCCTGTTACCACATATAGCTTCTTAACTGCTCACCACCGCATTTGGAGGCTTTAATAAGAAAAATTAAGAGGAAGGGCATTGTACCAAAAATTTACTGGTATATTGAATTTCAGAGTACACTGAGTTTTGGAAGCTTTCAGAGATGCTTTAAAGGGTATCAAAGGCCTCCTAACCATTGTTACTTGGGCACCACAACATGTTTTCTACCTACAGGTAAACTTTTAGCTAGATTCAGAAAGACTTATGCTGGCCATACACTATACGAAAATTCGGCCGAAAATCGGTCGTAAAGAAAGATCTTTCGTTTTTCGGCCAGTTAATGGGCACAAAATCGAAAATCGTTTGGATGTTTTTGAGCCGAAAAAACAAAGGACAAGTTTGGAAATGTTCTGCCGAACGAACGATAAATCGGAAGGTTAATGTGTTTCCCGTCCGAACTTTCTGCACTAGATATATGTAAAAAAAACGAACCATTTTTTTTTTTTTTTTTATGTCCACTGAACGATTTATCGCCCATTACATGATGGCACTATCGTTTGCACTCACGAAATAACTTTCGTTTTTCGAAAGTTCGTTCGGACGATTTTTCGTGGAGTGTATGGCCAGCATAAGGCTGGCGTATCAGTAGATACGCCAGCCTAAGTCTGAATCTGCGCCAACGCTAATTTAAGCGTATTCTGGTAACCAGATACGCTTAAATTCGGCTCAGATACGAGCGGCGTAAGTGTCTTAAACCGTTGTATCCTAAAGTGTAATTTTTAGGCTGGCCGCTAGGTGGGGCTTCCATTGCGGTCGACGTATAGGCGTATCACTAGATACGCCTATTCACGAACATACGCCCGGCCGACGCAGTACAGATACGCCGTTTACATAACGCATTATCAGGCCTAAAGTTATTCCATCAAATAGCTGGTATAGTAATGTTAAGTATGGCCGTCGTTCCTGCGCCGAAATTCGAAAATTTTACGTTGTTTGCGTAAGTCGTCTGTGAATAGGGATTTACATCATTTACGTCCACATCGAAACCAATTGGACCGTGCGGCATACTGAGCCGCAATGCACACTGGGATATGTACACAGACGGCGCATGCGCTGTTCCAAAAAAACGTCAATCACGTCAGGTCAACTCAAATTAACATACAACACGCCCCGTCAGCCTATTTTGAATTAGGCGCGCTTGCGCCAGCCGCATTTACGCTACGCCGCCGTAACTTAGCAGGCAAGTACTTTGTGAATCATGTACTTGCCTCGCTAACTTACGGCGGCGTAGTGTAAACACGATACACTACGCCGCCGCAAGGATAAGCCTGCCTACCTGAATCTAGCTATTTAAGTTTAAAGACGTAGGCCTATTTTTTTATTTAGTTTTTTGGGTGGCGGGGGTAGTTTCATGCTATGTAATGAAAATGTAGGCATACAGCCCTGGAAATGTTCAGATTCAACCTAATTGGAATAGCTTTTTATCAATGTGCTAGCCAATCATTTCAACACTGTGCACTGTGATTCCTCCTGCCTGATCCTATGTCATTATTATATAATTTGTGGGATTCTGCGCATAGGAATAGGCTGGGCAGCTGCCTCCCCTGGAAGACTCCAATAATGGAGCGGAATAGTTGTAAATAGTAAGTAAGTCGTGCTGCCCGCCACCTGAAGAGTGATTCACACTTCACATGGATAAGTGCAAGTGCTTTTGTAATCAACAATGTGTGTGTATATGTGTATATATATATATATATATATATATATATATATATATATATATATTGTATATAAATAAAAAAACATTTGTGTAAAACCAGTGATCAAGGTATTAAAAACTCTGAGGCCGCGTACACACGGTCGATCCATCCGATGAGAATGGTCCGACGGTCTGATGTGCGTACACACCATCAGTTTAAAAACCGGTCGGGTCAGAACTTGACTTGATTCTGAGCATGCGCTGGTTTTGAACCGATGCTTTTGTGTACTAACCATCGGTTTTGACTGATGGTCAGCCGTCCATCAGTTCGATTTTAAAGCAAGTTCTCTAATTTTTGTCCGAAGGACAACAGACCGATGGGCCGTACACACGGTCGGTTTGGACCGATAAAACTTGACTTCAGGCCGTTTTCATCGGTTTGGACCATCCGTGTGTACGCGGCCTGAGAGTGCATAATGTAATATCAAACTCATAAACTTTAAAAGTGCAATGATACCAATTATATTATTACCTATGTCATTATTGTGTCATAGTAGTAGCATATGTGCTGGCAGATGTAGCAACACCAAAGGGCAGCAGTGCAGGTTTCCAACATGCCCAGACATCTTGGCTAGCTCTTATGCCTTGTACACACGGTCGGACTTTTGACCAGCCAAAAGTCCGCTGTGAGTCTGTCGGAAGTCCGACGGAAAGAAATAGAACAGGTCCTCCATCTAAGTCCGATGGAGGCTACACACGGCCAGACTTTCCGAGAAAAAAAACCTGACTTTTTTTCTCGGAAAGTTTGGCTGTGTGTACGAGGTGTGTATATATATATATATATATATATATATATATATATATATATATATATATATATTATACTGTACAAGATGATACTATATATATATATATATATATTATACTGTACAAGATGATACTATATATATATATATATATATATATATATATATATATTATACTGTACAAGATGATACTATATATATATATATATATATATATATATATATATATATATATATATATATATATATTATACTGTACAAGATGATACTATATATATATATATATATATATATATATATATATATATATATATATATATATATATATAGTATCTCACAAAAGTGAGTACACCCTCACATTTTTGTAAATATTTTATTATATCTTTTCATGTGACAACACTGAAGAAATGACACTTTGCTACAATGTAAAGTAGTGGGTGTACAGCTTGTATAACAGTGTACATTTGCTGTCCCCTCAAAATAACTCAACACACAGCCATTAATGTCTAAACTGCTGGAAACAAAAGTGAATACACCCCTAAGTGAAAATGTCCAAATTGGGCCCAATTAGCCATTTCCCCTCCCTGGTATCATGTGACTCGTTAGTGTTACAAGGTCTCAGGTGTGTTCAATTTTATATTATTGCTCTCATTCTCCCATACTGGTCACATGGAAGTTCAACATAGCACCTCATTGCAAGGAACTTTCTGAGGATCTGAAATTTTTGTATTGCTCTACATAAAGATGCCCAGGCTATAGGAAGATTGCCAAGACCCTGTAACTGAGCTGCAGCATGGTGGTCAAGATCATACATATGTTTTCCATTTTCGTTCACAGCCATTAATGTCCTAACTGCTGGCAACAAAAGTAAATACACCTCTAAGTGAAAATGTCCAAATTGGGTCCAATTAGGCATTTTCCCTCCCCGGTGTCATGTGACTTGTTAGTGTTACAATGTCTCAGGTATGAATGGGGAGCAGGTGTGTTAAATTTGGTGTTATTGCTATCAATCTCTCATACTGGTCAATGGAAGTTCAACATGGCACCTCATGGCAAATAACTCTCGAAAAATTGTTCTCCATAAAGATGGCCATGCAGACCAATTTGATGCAGTGTGCAGCGTATGGTCTGAGCACTGACAGGCTGACCCCCCACACCGTCAACCTCTGCAGCACTCATATGCCTACTTCCCAAAGATAACCTCAGGATTTGATGCTGAGCACGTGCACTCAACTTCTGTGTCGACCATGGCAAGCCCTGTTCTGAGTGGAAGCAGTCCTGTCAAACCGCTGTATGGTCTTGGCCATCGTGCTGCAGCTCAGTTTCAGGGTCCTGGCAGTCTTCTTTTAGCCTAGGCCCTAGGCTAAAAGAAGACTGCCAGGACCCTGGAACTGAGCTGCAGCATGGTGGCCAAGACCATACAGCGGTTTAACAGGACAGGTTCCACTCAGAACAGGGCTCACCATGGTCGACCAAAGAAGTTGAGTGCACGTGCTCAGCGTCATACCGCCGAGAATGTAACTGTTTAAATTGTTAAATTGATGGGTTTAATGTTTAAGTTCTGCTTTTAGGCCTCACTTACACAGGTGCCCAAGCATTGGTAACATGGCCAGCATCCATGATAGTGCACACTGCCATGGTTGCAGTGCAGGGTGGCACAGTTATACAACAGGTCACATTTGGCAGATAGTACTGCCAAATGTGACCCATTCAAATGAATGCCACTGCACTACAACCCTGAGCCAAACACTTAGCCTGTAGAAGCAGGACAGTAATCCCATTTAAAATCAGAAACATCACCTCCTGAATAAGACATTTTTAACATGAATGTGGATCAGTACCTTAACCCACACAGTCGGACTGTATGAAAACTGAAGATATGGTGAAGCATAAGCATCACATACACTATTTGTCTTTGCAGTAAAACAAATATTTAATGTAACATGTGATCCCTAATGCACCTGTCCATTTTGTTAGCAGAAAAAAATATAGACAACAGCAGGCCAAAGCGGTGTGATCCCATGAGAAACAGCACTGACAGAAAATGTTTTAAAGCAACAAGAAAAGGTGGAGTTAGGTGAACCAGAAGAAAGATATCAAATGCCACTGATCACTAAATGGGATATGTAAGGTATACTATGCAATGTTCATTTCCACTAAAAGGTATCTTTGCCATTTGACTGAATGCACAATTGGCTTTGGAAATTTCAACATGTGTACAAATCTTACAGCTACGGTATTAGTAAATATATTTAATGTTTAGTTAAGGTTTAAAAAAAATATGTAACATAGATTGTGTTTACTTTCTTGAAGTTTCCTCTACAATTCTACATTTCATGATTTCAACATTGTGTTATTGTCCAATATTATCACATGGGTCAAAAGTCTCCAACATACAGTATATTGGCTTATAAACCACATTCAGGTATAAACAACAGTTTCTTAATCGGCAGTACCAATTGTCTTTACGATCTTCTGTGACAAGCACATTTTTATGTCTGTTTCTGACTTTGATGTGATAAGTTGCACAAATGTACTAATTATGAGTTGTATTCTTTTTATCAAACTGAATAACGGCATTTAGTGCTTCTTTATTGCCATCTTCTAGTGAGGCAGTAGATGGCAGTAGTATACAGTGATATTTTTTCTACTGTTTAAAATTGTAGAAAAAGTGAAATGTATTAATACAAAGAAATAATCACAGTGAAAAACTATTTATAATCATACAAAATGCTTATTATAATAAACAATATTATAATTATTAATATTATTTGTAGTAGTATTTCACAGCCAGAAATGTGTATTTAAAGTGATTGTAAATGATCACCTTGTAAAACAATACATTCAATTTAAAATAGAAATTAAAGACAAAACATTTTTGTATTGATATAAAAAAAAAAAAAAAATTATAAAGACCTTTTTTCCCTTTTTTTTGTAAGTGATTACATTCCCCCTGTTCTCAGCTGCATACTTTAAGACGCCTTTCACACGAGAGCGTATTGCAGGTGCTATAGCGTTAAAAATAGCGCCTGCAATCCGCCCTTAAACAGCTGTCACACTGGAGCGTTGCGCTAGCAGGACGGTAAAAAGTCCTGCTAGCCACATCTTTGGAGCGGTGAAGGAGCGGTGTGTTAACAGCTCGTTCACCACTGCTGTCCATTGAAAAAAATGGGACAGCGTGGCTATACCGCTGGTAATGCGGGCAATTGTAACCCTTTCTCAGCCGCTAGGGAGTTAAAAGGAAGAATTATATTCCTCTCAAGGCCCACTTTATGCAGACACAATTCTTGCGACACCACAGAACACACTCAAGGAGAGGGAGGAGAAGGAGGATTATGGCAGTTTTGAGATATTGAAGCAGAGGAAGACCTTAAGAGAATGTGTTCTGTCCCCAGAAATCTTGGGAGTAGTACGTGACTGGGAGGAGGCCGTTCCAGATACTGTAATCCTAAATTACCCCAAGGACTCTGCTTCTCATGCCTCCACAAACTTGCAGTGCATGGCCTCCCTTACACTTCAAATTCTGTGAAAGGACCTAAGAATTCATGGCATCAAGGATAATGATCATTACTGGTTGGCAACCCTCCTTGACCACCGTTACAAGGGGAAAGTCTCTGAACTTATCCGGTCCTCACAGAGGGAGCAGATGATGAAATATCTTGGGAACACCTTAAAGAGGAGTTTATGTAATGCATTTTCAGACTCTGGTAGGTTACAATCTCATGGAAAAGCTAGTTTTGAGGCTTCTGTTGCTCAAAGGAAGAGCAGTGGAGAAGTGGACTGCCTCAGTGATGCATTTAATTAAAAAAAATAGTCCTCAGCACCCAGGGCTGTCAGCCTCAATATCCCATCGGCAGTGTCTGTATCAAATCTAGGGGCAAAAACAGACATGGAGAGCTTTCCAGTAGATGATCCACTGGTGGGTTTCTGGGTCAAAAGAATAGACCCCTTGCCAGAACTTGCCCAGTATGCAATTCAGCTGCTGGGTTGCCCTGCATCCAGCGTGTTTTCCAAATGGGCATTTAGTGCTGCTGGGGGTTATATGACAGATAAAAGAGCGCATCTGTCCAAAGACTCTGTTGACTGGCTGACATTTGTTAAAACAAATCAGTCGTGGATTAGCAGCAGCTATTAAGCCCCTGATGCCAATGTCGCTGATTAAGTGTTATTGTAATCACGAATCTCTGCAAGACTTGGCTACCTAGTTTTGTGGGTGTTGATTTTATCAAGTAATTTTCTCGTATAGGTTTCATGGGCACAATTGAAACCCAAGGACCAATTTTTTCTAAACCAAATCATTTTTTCTACAGCAAGGCCAACTCTTGCTTTTATCAAGACTACTTCTGGAAGGTTACAGGGTGAAGGCACCAACAACACCCAAAAAACTATTTTTGCACAACTGTTTGACAGGGGCATCAAATTGAATTTTTTTACAGCAAGGACACAATTCATCCTTTCATTAAGACAACCTCTAGAAGGTTACGGGTTGAAGGCACCAACAACACTCAAAGACCATTTTTTCCACACCTGCGAAAGAGACAGCAGAAAAATATCCAATCTTGTTCGAGTGCACTAAATTGTGGCTGCAAGCCATTTTTTACTAAATAAAGAAAGCTTGCAGAGAAATTTAAATGGCATTTTATTTTCTTTAAGCTGCAGCAGGTTCGATACACGGTACAGATGCGCCACTTTAGAGTCAGACTAATGGGACCCCCCATGCACTATATTTAAAAAAAAAAAAAATTATATTTTTTTCACTTTTTAAAAAGCTTTGGGCCTGATCCACAACGAGCGGGCTTAACTTAAATATTCGGATTTAAGTTACACCGCCGCAAAATCTCTACCTAAGTGCCCGATCCACAAAGCACTTACCTAGAAATTTTGAGCGGTGTAACTTAAATCCGTCTGACGCAAAGCGTTCCTAATTTAATTGGGCGAGTCCCATTTAAATTAGGCGCGCTCCCGCGCCGGACGTACTGCGCATGCTCCCGATGTTATTTTCCTGACGTGCTTTGCGCGGTTTTACGTTGCGCCGGGTTTTGAGAATTGCGATGGGCGTAAAAAAAAAAACGAGTTGCGGCGGGAAAAAAAAAAAAACGACAGCGACGCGGGATAGAAGGGTCTACTTTTACAAGGTGTAAACAGTTTAGACCTTGTAAAAGCAGCCCTAATTTTGCGACTGCAAACTAATACTTACGGAAAAAAAACGAAGCGTAAAAGCTTTGTGGATCTCCGTAAGTGCTAATTTGCATACCCGACGCTGGATTTCGACGAGAAATGCCCCCAGCGGCGGCTGCGGTACTGCATCCTAAGATCCGACAGTGTAAGTCCCTGATTCTGTGGATCAGTTCCATAGATAGAAACAGGGATACGACGGCGTATCAGTAGATACGCCGGCGTATCCCTTTTGTGGATCAGGCCCTTTATTTGCATTGGTATAGTACCTGGGCCCCATACTATTTGTATGGCCAATAACTTTACTGTAAGCCTTCAAAATGGGGACTTTTGATTTCTCCTGTTCGTGTCTCATAGACTGCAATGGGGTTCATCGTTCGAGTCCAAACTTTTGCAATGTTCGAGAGTTCTGGCGCAAACTGAACAGGAGGTCGTTTGGCCCATCTCTAGTAGAGAATACCTGATTTCAGTAAAACATATGGCCATAAGAGATGATAATAATAAACTAAAATACTATACTGTATGGCCATCATGAATGATAATAAACTAAGGCAGTCCAATATATAAGCTGAAGCTATCCATAACATACAGTATGTGGTTGTTTGAATAAGGTTCTTGAAAGTAAATTAACTACAGACTGTCAGCACAATACTGCCACAAAAATAAGCTATATAATACATGCCTAACAATACAGGTTCTAAGCCCCCAAAAATTAGTTAACAAATCTCTTACCTGAAGTAAGAAATAATTGCCGATACCAAAATATAGGAAGGCTATGGTCGGCAGAAGAAAAATCTACATGCTCAGCAAAGCTGATTAATATCAATAAAAGCTGCCCAAATTTAAGACACCTGGATCTAAGATAGGACAGAACATCCAGGATCTGCATCCGCTATTGGCCTCCTGAGCCCGCAGTGTGCAGCGGTACCCCGCCCCTAGGCATGGAATGATGTAAGCATGTCACCATGTCGGCATTGCAAAGTGTGCAGCACAAACCCACTGACACATACAACGTCTGCTCATCTACAAGAGACACAGCAGAGAGGACGGAGATGTAAAACATAGGAGCCTATGGGGCAGGCCCCCCAAAACACATCCAATCATCACCGCCAATGGGTTGGTGCCACATTCCCCATACCCACCAAGAGGTAACCGCGCCACCGAGAGGCCACAGGCAAGAGTCCAAATGGAAAACAATTGCACAAAAAATACAATGTCCAAACTATATTGAATACATCAACAAATATGAAAATATGGCCACAAAGAAAGGGTCGAGACAGGATTCTAGTCATTATTGCAGAATGAGTAATTCATAGAAAGTGTAATACAATAATAAATAAGAAATGTAGCCATCCTAATGAATGTAGATTTCCATGTTGGTAAGACATAGGTATAGAGCCCAGAAGGTGACCTCACAATCGATTTTCCATCCCTCCAGAAACAAAGCCAAGGTACCCTTGTATTTTCAGGGGCCCCCACCTGATTCCCCTATATATTAGCATTGTAATGTGCAGTCTCTAATTGAGGTGGACCTTCTAACTGTTAATAGTAGAGTTTCTGGAACAAGTTGACCCAACCAGGTCCATCGTCAACATGTTCCTGTTTTTTTGTACTTTTTAATTGACTTGTTGGTGTTGACTAGAGAATTTTGTAATAATTCTTAAGGGATTTTTGTCTTCCCTGACTTTTTTTTATATAAGAGTTGGTTTCTGGTTTGAGACCAGGCTCATATATATATTTTTTTTTAAAGAAGTGTGTGAGTAGCCTCTCTCCGAAATCTCTGTTGTAGGATTATGCCCTTACTGGTCTCCTCTTAAGTGTCATCTGTAATATTGCGTTATATTGTATTTTGGCACTAGACAACGAAAATAAAATACAGTAAGGCCTCGTACACACGACCAAGAAACTCGTCGTAAAGGAACCATCGTTTTCCTCGACGAGTTCCTTGTCAGGCTTGTCGAGAATCTTGTCAAGCTTTCTTTGCGTACACACTGTCAAGACGAAATCTCGTCATTCTCAAACGCGGTGGCGTACAACAATGCATTCTTCTCCTTTTAAAAAATCTGCCAGAAGAATGGGATTAGGGATAAGTATTGTGAAGACAGTTTACATGTACAGCAGAAAGGGTATGAGTTTACAAGAGCTACATGTGCTTGGCAATTACATATCCAATTGCCAAGCACAGGTAACTCTTGTACCTAATTGTCTCTGAATCCTGTGTCCCTCAATGAACTCCAGGAAAATCAAATTCATTGAGGGACACAGGATTCAGAGACAATTTGTTTGTACTTTTCCTTGGTGGATTTGGACACAAGCAAAAAGGCCTTTGGCCAGACAGCAATACCCCCCCCCCCCACAATCATGCTTCAGTTTTGTGGAAAACAGTACTGAACAGCAAGCCACAGACCACCAAAGGTTCTTCACATATTCGCTGAAAGGAGACTTATTCAAGAAATAAGATAAACAATGACTTTAATAAAAATAGTAGTAAATAGTTTATCAAGAGTTTTCCACCTTCAAGTACGAAGTGTACTAGAATTATTTTGATAGCCTTGGGACCTCCCAGACTTGTAATAGTAGAAGCTACAGTCTGTTATATTTTTTTAGGTGGTACGCACTTTGTAAATAACAACCAATATAGTATCTTAGAGCCTGGGCGCTAAGGCCAGGGCATGTAACCCTTTCTGTGTAAACCAACAGAAAAAAGGTATAATGGTGGTGCTCAATGGTATCAATAAATGTGGTAGGTCCCAATGGTCCGCCTACATGATTTACTCATTAGGAGCCTTCTCTGTCACTTCAGGGCCCATGCCCTGGCTCTGGACCTGGAAAGATCACTGCAGCTAACATATTGCGAAAAGTTCTTGAAAGTATCGTAAGCAGAGTGCAGTGCCCAAATGTCCCATTTCAGGCAGTCCCTACAATCTTCAGTCCAGCAGTGTCTAGATAGCTTTGAGAAGAGTCCAGCTCAGCGACCTGTAGATGAAACTCTAACTTAAGAAAACCAGTTAAACAAAACCACAGGGGATGACTGTGGACTGAACTGCGCTCTCCCACAGGAGATGTGTGTTAATTACAATCAATTAACCATGTTAACCATTGGGTGGAAAATGTTTTTATAACAGTGTGAATAAATTGTCATGCACAGAAAAACAACAATGGCATATAAAAACTAAAAATCTGACATAGCTCAAAGTGGCTAAAGAAGTCTGGGGGAAGTGTATCCTCCAAAAAAAAAATGAGCGGGCAGTTGGAAAAATAACAAAATAACATTGGAGTGTAGAATACATGGTAGGGAATAAAAAACAGTCCTTGAAACTGAAGACTGGGAGTGCTGCTGCTAAAAGGCTGCATGTGGGAGCAATGCAATCTATTGCCACGTACACACGATTGGTTCATCTGATGAAAATGGTCTGATGGACCGTTTTCATCAGACGAACCGATCGTGTGTGGACCCCATCAGTTTTTTTCCCATCTGTGAAAAAACTTAGAACCTGTTTTAAAATTATCCGATGGTTAAAAAACCGATAGAAAAGAACGATCGTCTGCGGGGAAATCCATCGGTTAAAAATCAACGCATGCTCAGAATCAAGTCGACGCATGCTCAGAAACATTGAACTTCATTTTTCTCAGCACGTTGTTGTGTTTTACGTCAACGCGTTCTGACACGATCGATTTTTTTAACTGATGGTGTGTAGGCAAGACTGATGAAAGTCAGCTTCATCGGATATCTGATGAAAAAATCCATCGGTCCGTTTTCACCGGATGAACCGATCGTGTGTACAGGGCATAAGTGGAACAAGACAAAAGAAAAAAATGTTATGCACATACTACAGTGAGCACAGACAGGTGCCATTAATCTCGGGAGGGGCAAAAAAAAGTGTGTATATACTGTATGTAATTCAATGAAAACAAATGCACATTTGTATACACAAGATATATCGCAACAAAAACTTTAAATTTACTATAGCAATAGACTGCAATCAACATGTGAGTGTCTTAAATACATATATTGATTAGATAACAGATGAGCACTGGGCAATTACATTTTTTTCCAGCTCTCCATGAATATTGAGGGGAGGAGGATAGATAATCGCAACATTGTTTCTTCCCAAGGAAGAGTAAAAACGAACCCGATGGCAGATGTTTGCGTAAGTACAACATAAATACAACTTAAGAAAAAAATCTTAAAGAGAAAACAGCTGGTAAAATATGGTAGTTGCATTTTTGCCAATCGATGATGTCAATGTACTGTGCTCCTAAGGATGTTAACAATGTAATGGGGCTAGTATCAGACCAAGTATGTTTCTGTACTTTACTCTTCAACTATAATAGTTATATGGATGTATTGTCAAGAATCCAAATACTAGAAAATTGAGGAAAATATAGCTCAGTATCAAGTACTATGTCTTATTTATGAGAAATTTGTGACGAAGACCAAAAATATTTGGAAAACATTTCTGTTTAGAAAACAGTCATCATAGATTTCCCTATACTTTAATCTGAGATCCTTGTTCAATTCTCATGCAAATAATTGACTTCACAAGGAAGGCAATAGGAAAACAGAAAAAAGAATTGCTATTGTTTCACAGTAGGAATGAATGTAGCCTGAGATATTGTTTTCTTGAACTATAAATATGAATGAAGAAAAGGCTGTGATCATTTTCATCAATAGAAGACTTGAACATGACTCCAATCTCCTGTTTCAGTTATCATTATCTCTCCACATTTATGAACATGACTGGAGTCTCTTGTATCAGCTGATCAGAATGCCAATAATGAGGATTCATGTAAATGTAGTAAAAGAAAAATGTCAATCCATGGGTTTATCCCTAGCATTTTAAAACCGTTGTGGTTTCTAGCAGATCAATGGACCTTTGGGGCCAGATTCACAGAAGAAATACGCCGGAGTATCTACTGATACTCTGGCGTATTTTCAAATTTGACGCGTCGTATCTTAATTTGTGATTCACAAACAAGACACGACGGCATTTGGCTAAGATCCAACAGGTTTATAGCTTCGTACGCCTTCTGATCTTAGGCTGCAATACTTTGGCCGCCGCTGGGTGGAGTTTGCGTCGTTTTCCAGCGTCGGTATGCAAATTAGCTTTTACGGCGATCGTGCGTTACGTCGTCGCAAGTTGTTTTTTCCCATCGCAAAGTTAAGCCTGCTTTTTCATGGCTTAACTTTAGACCAGCCATGTTAAAGTATGGCCGTCGTTCACGCGTCGAATTTCAATATTTTTTTCCTATGACTTCCGGGAATACGTTACGCATGTCGCCGTTCAAACAATACGTCGGGGTGCCGTAATTTCGCGCAAAGCACTTTGGGAAATTTCCTAACGGAGCATGCGCAGAACGTTCTAATTTAAATGGTACACGCCCCATTTGAATTAGGCGGGCTTGCGCCGGACGGCTTTACGTTACACCGCCGTAAGTTTACACGCAAGTGCTTGGTGAATCAGGCACTTGCGCTGAAAACTTGCGGCGGTGTAACATAAAGACGATACGTTACGCCGCCGCGATTCTTTATGAATCTGGCCCTTGGTGTCTGGTTGGCATGATGTTACAAAAAAGTCAAAAACAAAACTTTGTTGTTTTCTTAACTTTTTAAAATGCATAGAAGGAAATGAAAAAATTAAAAGGGAAAGATGAGTATTTGTTGCTCACAATAACCAGTGAAAATTGTATTTATTTTCAAACAACTGATTTTCTGTCCAGTAAGTTCAGTCACTTTTTAGTGCACATTAGCTTAAATTGCAGCTAAATTAGAACCATAGAAAAAAAAGGATCTATTTTTCAAAGGTTTCATGGGCAAGTCATGTGACATTTGTCCACATTTTACCCAAAATTCCTTAGTCAAATTTCAGCTTACGTACCAAGCCAAATTAGTGTACCCAAATTTCCCTCATTATTCACCCCCTGAATTTGACACCTGTTCTTTAATCATTTAAGGTCATTACTGTACACAACCCTATTTAACCCCCTCAGCGGTATTCCGGAGTCTGGCTCGGGGTGAAATTTCAGAACCAAAAGCGGTAACCCTGAGCCAGACTCTGGATCGCCTCGCAGTGTCCACAGGCAAGGAATTACTTACCTTGTCCCTGGATCCTGCGATGCCTCCCTGCTGTGTGATCGAGCGGTGTCTCCTCGCTCGATTCACACAGTGCCTGTGGGCCGCAGAGCTCTGTTCCCTGCGACGTTACGAAGCACAGGGGCGGAGATCGGCGCCAAATTCAAAGAAGTAAATACACACAATACATACAGTATACTGTAATCTTATAGATTACAGTACTGTATGTAAAAAATACACACCCCCTTTGTCCCTAGTGGTCTGCCCAGTGTCCTACATGCACTTTTATATAACAAAAACTGTTCTTTCTGCCTGCAAACTGTAGATTGTCCATAGCAACCAAAAAGTGTCCCTTTACATCAAAAGTGGTTTTAGACCAGCTAGAAAACAGCGATAATAAATTAGAATCACTTGCAGAATTGAGCGATAGCGATTTGTGGGGAAATTCGTCCTCAAACAATAAAAGTAATGACAGCGACAATTCTGCTACTGAGCAAATTTCAGTGTTTTTGATTTGATTACATTATTGAATATTTTTTATTATAATTACATTATTATTTGTTATAATTATTTATAGTTATTTATTATATTATAATTTATGATTTTGTTTTTCAAACTTTATCATACCCAAGATGTCTACTAGACTCTTGTTTGGACAGATTTAAGTGAATTATTCCTAAGAATTACAGGCCTACAATATAAAACACCAAATTTCCATGCAAAATAATTGTACCGCTTTCAGCACCTAAAATCTGAAATAATCATACCGCCAGGGAGGTTAAGAAAGGGGTGAATGTAATCTTTCTTGCACATTAGACATGTGCATTCGTTTTCGTCCGAATGCATTTTCGTCAGAACTTAGGGTATTTTCGTTATCGCTTTAACAAGCGAAAACGAACACGCAGAATCCAAAATCCGAAAGATTTGAAATAAAAAAATGCTTTATTTTAATTTTCGTTGCTACAACAGTTCAATATAGATACAGTATGAGATTCGACATGACGCTGACAATAGCAATCTGTGTCTATCGAACCTGCGGTCGAATGTGCCTGACCTTAACTCTATTAGTCCGAGATTATTCTACATAGAGAGGAAAGATTTGTATAGAGAGAAAAGATTCGACATTATAGAGACAGTGTTGAGGTAGACCATTCGACATGAACGCTGAAGATTTGACGAAGCAGCAAAAAACATACCTATGTTGAATCTGTCATTGAAGGCTTATGGTGTCTGTCGAAAAATTCTAAGAGGCAGCTAAACTGTACGACGTGCAATCGTACATTCACAGTCAAATGCTCCGCCCATAGGCTATAAAATAATTTAAATGTTTGTTGACTAGAAATAATACTTTATAAATATAATTATTACTAGTGTCATACAACATTAGAATTCTTCTATAGCTTGTAGGCGGAACATTCAACCAGAAATGTACGATTGTGGCGTCGTACAGTTTAGTTGCTCCGTTGAATCTTCTTAGAACATTCGACAGACACTATGAGCCTTCAATGACAGATTCGACCTTAAATAACTCAGATTTTCTGAATAGGCATTTTTTAACGAAACAAAATAAATAAAATCAAATTTCGGGAGTAAGTATAGTAATGGAGCAATAAGCCCCATAGGAGACATGTCAGTGGTTGCTCCCTACCTACCGTTTTATGGTTTTTAAACAGTGTATAAACATAGTTTGTACTCTATGCAGAACCCTTGTAAGCAAATTCACCTGCAGGCTAATACACATTTGTTTATATTAAAATAGCTAATTACCAGCTGCTGTAATCACCTGGTATACATTCATCCTATTGTAATAATATGAGTGTGGAATGCTGGGTGAATGCTGTGAATCCAGCATACAAACGACATTTACAGTATGCAGGTCTTTTTTTTTTTGCGTCGTACATACCGTTATATTGTGATTTTCTCCCCGGCTTCCGGGTTCTGATTCCCGTGGGACTGGGCGTTCCTATCCCTGGGTTAGATGATTGACGTGTTGTGAAAAAGTTCCCATGTCGCACAAGGCGCGTCACCAGTTTTCCGTAAATAGCCGAGCTGCGAGTCGGCGCTATACGGCGCCTGCGCAGTCAGCTGTACACGGCGAGCGCAGGCGCCGTATAGCACCGACTTGCAGCTAGGCTATTTAAGGAAAACTGGTGACGCGCCTTGTGCGACATGGGAACTTTTTCACCACACGTCAATCATCTAACCCAGGGATAGGAACGCCCAGTCCCGCAGGAATGAGAACCTGGAAGCCGGGGAGAAAATCACACTATCGGTATGTACGGCAAAAAAAAAAAAGACCTGCATACTGTAAATGTCGTTCGTATGCTGGATGTAATGTTAGAATTTTTTTTTTAGGGTGAACCCCCGCTTTAACAAATATGAACTATAATCTTTTCATGACTGTATTGTACTTATTTTATGTTTATGGTACTATTGCAAAAAAAGTATTTTCTTCTTACAGATTTACTGGCTGTGTAAAGAGTGAATTCGAGAAAACCTGCATACTGTATCTCAAAGAAAAGACAGCCAGGTATTTTTAGCATTCGTTTTTGAATAATTTTTTTGTTAGTCAACTGATATACAGAAATATTTGTTTTTTTGTAAATGTTGGAAAATTAATGCACCTAACAAATTCTTATATCTATTTGGGATCTTTTGAGATACAGTGCCTTAAAAAAGTATTCATACCCCTTATAATTTTCCACATGCTGTCATATTACAACCAAAAATTTAAATCTTTTCATTGGGATTTTATGTAATAGACCAACACAAAGTGGCACATAATTGTCAAGTCGAAAGAAAGTCATAAATGGTTTTCGATATTTTTTTTACAAATAAATATGTGAAAAGTGTGGCGTGCATTTGTATTCAGCCCCCCTAAATCAATACTTTGTAGAACCACCTTTCACTGCAATTACAGCTACAAATCTTTTTGGAAATGTCTCTATCAGCTTTGCACATCCAGAGATGGAGAGTGTCTATAACAGAAATTTTCAAGTCTTACCACAGATTCACAATAAGATTTAGGTCTGGACTTTGACTGGGCCATTCTAACACATGAATATGCTTTGATCGAAACCATTCCATTGTAACTCCTATGCCCTGTACACACGATCGGTTCGTCTGATGGAAACGGACCGTTTTCATCAGACGAACCGACCATGTGTGGGCCCCATCAGTTTGTTTCCCATCGGTGAAAAAAATAGAACCTGTTTTAAATTTTTCGTATGGTTAAAAAAACGATAGAGAAAAACGAACGTCTGTGGGGAAATTCACGCATGTTCAGAATCAAGTCGACGCATGCTCGGAAGCATTGAACTTAATTTTTCTCTGCACGTCGTTGTGTTTTACGTCACTGCGTTGGACACAATTCGATTTTTAACCGATGGTGTGTAGGCAAGACTGATGAAAGTCAGCTTCATCTGATATCTGATAAAAAAAATCCATTGGTTCATTTTCATCAGACGAACCAATCGTGTGTACAGGGCATGACTATAAGTTTAGGGTCGTTGTCTTGCTGGAAGGTGAACCTCCACCCCAGTCTCAAGTCTTTTGCACTCTGACAGGTTTTCTTCTAAGATTGCCCTGTATTTGGCTCCATCCATCCTTCCATCAACTCTGACCAGCTTCCTTGTCCCTGCTGAAGAAAATAACCCCTACAACACGATGCTGCCACCAACATGTTTCACGGTGGGGATGGTGTGTTCAGGGTGATGTGCAGTGTTAGTTTTCTGCCACACATAGCATTTTGCTTTTAGGCCAAAAAGTTCAATTTTGGTCTCATCTGACCAGAGCACCTTCTTCCACATGTTTGTTGTGTTCCCCACATGGCTTCTCACAAACTGCAATTGGAACTTCTTATGGCTTTCTTTCAACAATGGCTTTCTTCTTGTTACTCTTCCATAAAAGCCATAATTGTGGAGTGCACGACTAATAGTTGTTCTGTGAACAGATTCTCCCCCTGAGCTGTGGATCACTGCAGCTTCTCCAAAGTTACCATGAACCTTTTAGCTGCCTCTCTGAAGAATGCTCTCCTTGCCCAGCCTGTCTGTTTAGGTGGATGGCCATGTTTTGGTAGGTTTGCAGTTGTGCCATACTCTTCCTATTTTCTGATTATGGATTGAACAGTGCTCCGTGAGATGTTCAAAGCTTGGAATAGTTTTTAGAATCTAACCCTGCTTTAAACTTCTCCATAACTTTATCCCTCACCTGTCTGGTGTGTTCCTTGGCCTTTACGATGCTGTTTTTTCATTAAGGTTCTCTAACAAACCTTTGAGGACTTCACAGACCAGATAAATTACACACAGGTGGACTCGATTTACTAATCAGGTGACTTCTGAAGGCAATTGGTCCCATTAGATTTTAGTTAGGGGTATCAGAGTAAAGGGAGCTGAATACAAATGCATGCCACACTTTTCAGATATTTATTTCTAAAAATAAAATGAAAACCATTTATCATTTTCCTTCTACTTTACAATTATGTGCCACTTTGTGTTGGTCTATTGCATAAAATTACAATAAAATAAATTTACATTTTTGGTTGTAACATGACAAAATGTGGAAAATTTCATAGGTATGAATATTTTTCGAAGGCACTGTATATGTGCTTCCACACCTTGATTTTCCCATCTTTGATTCTATTTATTTTACACTACGGAGAACCCAACAGAAAGTGCTGGAAAATGCAAATGATTTTCAGAAACACCTAAAAGTCCCTGTTGGACAGAAGCATAGTCAGGAATTATGGCAGGGAGATATCACTGTTGAAATATCCCAGATTTATAAGGTACCATTGACTGACTGAGCTTACACAGCTTGACTTAAAAATCACTATTGGGGTGACTGATCTTTAATATTTCTTATCGTCAAATAGCAGCAATGAATATACAGCACAATGCAGGACTTTTGTTCTTTTAAATGTACATTATCGTATTTATTTCTGTACATTTGCCTTTTGTTCAAAGTTTAAAAAGTAAAACATTTGGCAGTTTTGATATTATTTGTTCCTTTTAGTATATACTGTATTTTATACATAAATTATGTGGGAAACAAATTAAAAACACATAGCCAGATTCACAAAGAGTTACGCCGGCGTATCAGTAGATACGCCGTCGTAACTCGGAATCTAAGCCGTCGTATGTTTAAGTGTTTGCTCAAACTGAGATACACTTAAACCTAGCTGAGATACGACGGCCTACGCCGTCGTATCTTAGCTGTCTAGTTCCGCCGACCGCTAGGGGTGTGAACGCTGATTTACGGCTAGAATGCGTAAATCAGCGAGATACGCCGATTCACGAACGTACGCGCGCCCGTCGCAGTAAAGATACGCCGTTTACGTAAGGCGATTCCCGGCGTAAAGTTAGTCGAACAAATAGCTGGCCTAGTCAATGTTAAGTATGGCCGTCGTTCCTGCATCGAAATTTGAAAAATTTGCGTCGTTTGCGTAAGTCGTCCGTGAATGGGGCTGGACGTAATTTACGTTCACGTCGCAACCAATACGTCCTTGCGGCGTACTTTGGAGCAATGCACACTGGGATATGTCCACGGACGGCGCATGCGCCGTTCGTAAAAACGTCAATCACGTCGGGTCACGAGTAATTTACATAACACACCCCCCTCATCCTCATTTGAATTAGGCGCGCTTAGGCCGGCCCATTTACGCTATGCCGCTGTAACTTAGGAGGCAAGTGCTTTGTGAATACAGCACTTGCCTCTGTGACTTACGGCGGCGTAGTGTAAATACGATACGCTACACCGCCTCAAAGATGCACCAGGCTACCTGAATCCAGGTAACAGAGTCTATTTTCATTCAACCTTTTTTTATATGCAATTCATCTTGCTACATTTTTGGCCAGTGGAGAAGCAACTACACTAAAAAAGGATTGAAGAGCAAAGAAAACTGCAGAAAAGGCTTAATATTGTTGAAAAGAACAAAAAAAATGGATCTTTCACTAAAAAATCATTAGGGCTGTTACTGATTAAAATTTTCGAGTTGGATTAATCGATTTTTTTTTTAATTGATTATTGACTAATTTTGATTAATTATAACGCACATACAGATCCAACTACTTTTAGCTGATCTCCTTGCAGGCTGATTCCCAGTGCAGCTACCAACCACTGGAGAAATGGATAGCAGGATACAAAAAACACACAAAGGCAGCGCTCGATGGGAATAGCATTAAAACTTTTATAATCTTCAAGTAGGTAACAAAATAAATATTGCACTGGAGATAAAATCGATGTAGCTATATAAACTATAAAAATGGTGCGAGTAATACCAAACGGTAGCAAAAGCAGTCATAAAAACATGTAGCTAACTATGATACTGGTATAAAAATGTGTACAACGATACCACTGCTGAATCCAGAAGAGGAGGGGTTAACATCAGTCCGTCGGCATGTAGATGTCCCATGAAGGGAGCTATCACAACTCCCAGTGGATGGCTATAGAATCCCAGGTTGATAGAGGGAAGTGATAGAGAGAAGTGTATCAGCCCTTTCGTGTGGCAGATAGTAAGGTCCCGCCGGCATGCAGATATGAAGGCACAGCAAAGGAGCCCTTTGGATGGACTCTGCAAGCCCAGCTGGTGTGTGTGATGTCACCAGATCTCCGACGGAACTCCCTGAAGACCCGGAAGAAGGCGGAGAGTTGAGTACCGATCAAAAGAATTTTGATCGATCAAAAGAATTAACGCTCAATCGAGGAATTCATAGTTAATTTCCACAGCCCTAAAAATCATACTTCATATGAATTAGCAACAAATAACATTATATTTTGAAATAATTACAGTTTCTCCTTGTTGGCTAAAGCTCTGATGTAATTGCATCACTAGACTAGTGCATTGTGGGTGCTCTTTCACACATGCGGACCATTCAGGTCTGCCTGTCAGTTTTTCAGGAGGACCTGAACAGTATGCTCCATGTAGCTCTATGGAGCGATGGATGTCAGCGGTGACATGTCTGCTGACATTCGACCCACTCTGCTAAATCCAGACGGATGGAAACCCTGGGCCAGATTCTCAAAAGAGATACGCCGGCGTATCGCCTGATACGCCGTCGTATCTCTGAGTCCGCCCGTCGTATCTATGCACCTGATTCATAGAATCAGTTACGCATAGATAACCATTAGATCCGACAGGCGTAAGGCTCTTAGGCTGTCGGATCTTAAATGCATTTTTTTTCCGCCGCTAGGTGTCGCCGACGTCGTTTTCCCGATCGAGTATGCAAATTAGCAAAATACGCGACTTCCCCAACGTACGCCCGACCGACGCAGTGAAGTTATGACGTTTACGTAAGATTTGCCCCTGGGTATATGAGGCGCAGTCAATGTTAAGTATGGCCGTCGTTCCCGCGTCGAAATTTGAAAATTTACGTTGTTTGCGTAAGTCATCCGTGAATGGCGCTGGATGCCATTTACGTTAACGTTGAAACCTATGACGTCCTTGCGACGTCATTTAGCGCAATGCACGTCAGGAAATTTTAGGGACGGCGCATGCGCAGTACGTTCGGCGTGGGAACGCGCCTAATTTAAATGATCCACGCCCCCTAGCCGGATCATTTGAATTAGGCGGGCTTGCGCCGGAGGATTTACGTTACGCCACCGCAACTTTACAGGCAGATGCTTTGTGAATCAAGCACTTGCCCGTAAAACTTGCGGCGGCGTAACGTAAATGAGATACGTTACGCCGCCGCAAAGATGCAGCGATCTACCAGAATCTGGCCCCCTATTTTCCATCGGTCTGGCAAATCAGATCGAATGAAAATGGACAGGCGGATCCTTTTTCATCCGATCCTTCACAGAGGAGAGCGGGGCTTTGCATCCACCTCTGCACAGAGACAGACCTGTCATCTGCCGGCTCAGCAGGGATCAACGGATCGATCCCTGTTGAGCAAGCGGAGTAGGTGAAAATGGACATACATGTGTGAAAGAGCTCTTAGGCCGGGTACTCACGAACAAACATGTACGGTGAAAGCGGTCCGTCGGACCGTTTTCACCGTACATGTCTGCCAGAGGGCTTCTGTACGATGGTTGTACACACCATCGTACAGAAGTCCGCGCGTAAACAATACGCGGGGCGTGTCCGTGTCGTCGCCGCGACGATGACGCGGCGATGACGCGGAGATGTGGGCGGGCCTGCCATTTAAAGGCTTCCACGCATGCGTCGAAGTCATTCGACGCATGCGAGGGACGGCGGGTGCCTGGACATGTACGGTAGGTCTGTACTGACGACCGTACATGTCCGAGCGGGCAGGATTCCAGCGGACGGTTTTAAAACACGTCCACGAATATTTGCCCGCTGGGAAAAGGCCCGGCGGGCAAATGTTTGCTGGAATTCGGCCCACTCGCGCCTACACACGACCAAACATGTATGCTGAAACTGGCCCGCGGACCAGTTTCAGCATACATGTTTGGTCGTGTGTACGGGGCCTAGTGCTAAGTGGATTTTTCTTTAGTAAATCAACCCCAATGTGTTAAAACATAAACACACAATGGTATTAAATTGCATTTAATGATCTTTATAATTAAACATACTGGGCCAGATTCAAGTAGATTTGCGCATTTATTACGGAGGCGCAGGGCAACGATTTTGCCCTGCGCCCCCGCAATTTTTTTGCGCTGCCCTCGATTCACTAAATTGCGTGGGCGCGCCGGCAAAATGCCCGGCGCAAGCGCGCGCAATTTAAATGATCCCGTAGGGGGGCGGGAATCATTTCAATTAGGCGCGTTCCCACGCCGAGCGTAGAGCGCATGCTCCGTCAGGAAACTTTCCTGACGTGCATTGCGGCAAATGACGTCGCAAGGACGTAATTTGCTTCAAAGTGAACGTGAATGGCGTCCAGCGCCATTCACGATTCACTTACGCAAATTACGTAAATTTTAAATTTTGCGACGCGGGAACGACGGGTATACGTAACATTGGCTGCCCCTGCTAATAGCAGGGCAGCCTTACGCAAAAACCGCCGTACAGAAACGACGTAAATTGCGTACGCAGGGCTCGCGCAACGTTGTGAATCAGTGTTAGTATGCAATTTGCATACTATACGCTGAGCACAACGGGAACGCCACCTAGCGGCCATCGCAAGAATGCAGCCTAAGATATGCGGGCATAAGAGCCTTATGCCGCGCATATCTTAGGCTGCAGTCGGCGTAACGAGGTTCCTGAATCAGGAGCATTCGTTACGCCGGGGCAAGTAAGCAATTGCGCTGTGTAACCTATGGTTACACAGGCGCAATTGCTTCTTGAATCCAGGCCACTGTATATCTAAAAAAAAATGAAAAAAACTAACATTTCTACTTGAAAACTGATTGAACTAAATAATAAACCAATCCAATTGTTATGGGATTAAATCATCATATAAACATATTATTATCATGTACTAAATCACATTTTCCATAGAAACATTGTTGGGTTTTGCTGCTGCTGGTACTTTCAGGCCTTGTTCATTGCCGCATTTTGTTAACAGCTGGACCACTCTCCCGCCTGGGAAAGCAATTAAAAGCAGGAAGCTGCATCCAATGTTCACGCCATCAAGCCAAAAGGCTCTAACCTCTGATTTGTGGACTGAGCCATTTAGCTTAGTGAAAACTTGTTGATGAATCATTTTGAGAGCTCTAAGCAGGAATCATAACTCCCAGCCTATTGTCTTTTACTGGCACAAACCTATTTTTATTACAAATTCCAAACAACCATCTTTGGTAACAGAGGTGTTCATAGGGAGATAGGAGAATGGCATGACTTTTAGTAACCTAAAGTAATTTAATGTTCACTTTCAGTAGATTTTTATTTATGCAAATAGATAAAGATCACACATCAGACAATAGATTAACAAGAGGATTTACAATGTTTGGTACTGTTGTTAAGATATTAGTAACATTCTATGAAGGTTTTTATTACAGCATAAACATTTCACGTGAATGCATCTGTGTGTAGTGTAGTGGAAAATTATAAGCTTCTTCTATAAGCAAATAATTCCATTGTGCTGAAAAGTACAATTATAGCCCTCTTGTATAATGTCAGGAAAGTGTGCTTGTATATCTCCAAGTATCACAAACACAGATGCTGGTATCACGTTGAGCTTAGCAAAATCCCCCTCCTTAGGAGCTGCTGTCTTTATTTATAGTGTAACACATGAATAACAAAGGGAGGTGGTAGCTTCACAATCAGCCAATCAGACACTTTTATTCCTTCAAAAGAACCAATCAGACAGATGTATACTGTATATTCAAATAGAATTCCAGTAGTGACGTGTGCAGATACATGTGGACAGTTTCCTGTTAAGACACAATGTGGCTCACATTGTGAACACTACAAGCATGGCTCCGATCACTGCCGTGTGCACATTCCCACTGCTACCATTGACGTGAGCCATACTTTACCATGGCTAAGTGAGCTAAAATTTTATATGGTTATGCTATTGTTCTCATGTACACAGATCTTTTTGCTATGAGAGTTAATGCAGTTGCCATGAGGTAACCAGTCTCTTGGTGTGGCATAAACGAACATCCCTTAGGCCCTGTCTACATGGGCGGATATCCGATGAAAACGGTCCGCCGGACCGTTTCCATCGAATATTTCCGCTGGCAGATTTTGATCTGATGGCTGTACACACCATCAGATCAAAATCCCCGCGGAAAACATCCGCAGGGACGTGGCCGCGCCGTCGCCGCGACAATGACGCAGTGACGTGCGCGACCCTGGAAGGTAAATACTTCCACGCATGCGTCAAATCATTTCGACGCATGCGAGGGATGGGGATCGGACGGACTTATCCGGTGAGTCTGTACAGACGACCGGATAAATCCGAAGGACAGGTTTCCAGCAGATAGATTTCTTAGCATGCTGAGAAATTTTTATCCGCTGGAAAACCGTCGGCTGGACAAATGTCCGCTTGAAAATGTCCGCTAGGCCCTACACACGACCGGATCTATCTGCTGGAACTGATCCGCGGATAAATCCCAGCGGACAGTGCTGAAAAAAATGAAGTTCAATGCTTCCAAGCATGCGTCGACTTGATTCTGAGCATGCGTGGATTTTTAACCGATGGGCGTACCCACAGACAATCGTTTTTTTCTATAGGTTTTTTATCCATCACATAATTTTAAAACAAGTTCCTATTTTTTTAACCTATGGATAAATAACCGATGGGGCCCACACATGATCGGTTTGGTCTAATGAAAACGGTCCATCAGACCGTTTTCATCAGACTAACCTATCGTGTGTACACAGCATTAGGCAGAAGTATGTTACTGTCCAGATCGCCAGATGAAAATAAAGGACTAAAAAAATAAAACTATTGCAGTCACCACATCTAGGGACTGATGAACTGCAATACATTACTTTGTTTGTTTTCAGACTAGATATGCTTTAACTGTTTGCTAAAATCAACCAAAATGGTGGCTTCTTATGTTGTCACATACTAACCACCCAGGTTCTTATGGAGAAACAAGTACATAGAAAATACTATCCTAAGCGCTTCAAGTCCCAGCATTCACTACATCTGAGGTAATTCAGACTAACAGGCGAGGAGAAGTTGAATGGTTGAAACTCAAACACCTTGTCTGTTTAGTGGGTAGTGTCAACTTCACCTAAAGGGATTAGTACCATATGGGTGCATTGCCCTTCCATTCAGCACTGATGAATGGTGAGCATATGAATGCTGCTAAATCTCCTCAATTAATGTCAATTAATCAGCTGGGTGGGATAAACCAAGGGGGGAAGGAAGGTAGTGAGCTGGGACTTGTACAGCACAGAACAGTTCTTCCTCTATATTTATTCCTGCCAGGGCTTTTTTTGAGGGGGAACTTGGGGGAACTCAGTTCCACCACCTCTGGCTCAGACCCTTTGGTGTCTGCTCACCACAATCACTTGTAAACACATAAGTCTGGTTTATGTGTTTACAAGTGACAGCTCTGCATTCTGTGTGTAACCCCCTGAACTCTGCACTCTGTATGTAATGCAATCCTGGTATTTAATGCCCCTTTAAGACCCTTCTACTGCTTTTGAAAGCTGAACGGGGTCGAGGTTGAGTTCCTGCACCTATTTTCTGAGAAAAAAAGCTCTGATTCCTCCACAGGATGGTCTCTTAATGATGAGGTAAGCAGTAACCATTTTGATATTAACATAGAGTTAAGTTAGGTAGACCATGGCAAGATCGTAGTCTATGTGGAAAAGGATGTAGCATTTATATTGTTGTTTAATAAATGTGCTGGACCCATTTCTATATAGTTTTTATGAAGAAAAAAAAAGTGCAGTTGATATTTGAAGGTATTGTACACTTTGTTTTTCTTTTTCAAATGTTTTCCTTGTTTTAATTATGTATTAGTACAGTTATTTTCCCTATGCTGTTTATTTGCCTTAACTTGTAATGGGCTCACAGGTTGTGGCTACAGTTTGTAGTGTCATGTATTACTTCAACTAGCTGGTCCCTATGTGCCAAGGGAAGAGAACAACTTCCTCTTTTGCGTCACACATCATCTAGTGCATGATCACAAATATGGGAATGCTAATGTGATTACATCTCCCAGCTAAGTGAGCGTTCTGTGTGTCTGTGAACATTCCTCCTGCCTGTCTCTGTGTCAGATTTAATTACAGTATAGCTCTCACCTGCATGAACACTAGACTGAGATTGTGGGATAAGTATATGGGACCGCATGCGCCATTAAAATGAATCTGCAGACATGCATATATAAATAAATAAATACACAACACCAAAAAATCCATATAAATATTTTATTCATATATATTTTTTTATATAAAAAAATATATAAAATTTGGCCACGGACCGGTTTATTGGTTTAAAAAATAATTCAATAAGTAATTAAATAATACATTTCTTTCCATCAAATTAAAATTCATTCAGCAAACTGATATATTAAACCACTCACAGCTCAGCCACTGAGACTCAAGCTGACTCAACCTTCATCATAACATTTCCTTACATGTCCCTTTGGTATAAGACAAAAATGGACCCACCACATAAACCGGCTGCGACAAGGGGGGCAGGGAAGGGAGCTCCTTATATCGTCTCCTTCTCTGACGATTGGCCAGGAATCCTGTCAGCTGGTCCCTTAAATAGCCTCTGTCCCTTCTTCTAGAAGAATCTAATGCCGCATACACATGGTCGTTTTTCGGCATTAAAAAAACAAAGTTTTTCCAACTTCATCACTAAAAACGATGTTGCCCACACATCATCGTTTTTGAAAAATGATGAACAAAGCACGGTGACGTACACCACATACGACGGCACTCTAAATGGGAAGTTCTATTCGCCTTTGGGCTGCTTTTAGCTGATTCCTGGTTAGTAAAAGACGATTTGCCTTTTTTTGTCTGTTACAGCGTGATGAGTGTGCTTACTCCATTATGAATGGTAGTTTTACCTGAACGAGCGCTCCCGTCTCATAACTTGCTTCTGGGCATGCGCGGGTTTAAAACGTCGTTTTTGCACACACACGATCATTTTTAACAACACGAAAAACGACATTTTTAAAAACGACGTTAAAAAATGCAGCATGTTCGAATTTTTTTTGTAGTTTTTCAGAAGCCGAAAAACGATGTGAAGCCCACACTCGATCATTTTAAATTACGTTTTTAAAAACGACGTTTTTTTTTCATGCCAAAAAACGACCGTGTGTACGCGGCATAACACCTGACCTAATCTGGCCAATAAAATTGGGCAAATAGTTTAACATTAAACCTAAGCTAACAGCGCCACAGTCCCATAAGGCAAAACCCCCTTTCCCCCCATTCTTCTCAGGAAGTGTCAGGTCTCAAGCCTTGTACACACAATGAGAGAATCGGTTTCTAAAGTTTCGCAAATACTCATATGACAGAAAACAACTTTGGGAGTGTTGTATTGTATTTTTTTGTTTTAAAACATGCGTGGGCTTGGTCTTCCAATTTTTTTTGGACGAATACTGTACTAATTTAATTAAAATCATATGTTCTGGTATCATATTTGCACAATGACAGGTATCATATTTTTCAACCTCACCTACTATATATGAGAAAAAAAAAATGTGTTTGTCCCTTCGGATAATTTCAAATTAAGTGTCATGATCAGGTCTTGAAAGCTGTGGGGAAACAAACAGATTATTGTGCTATCACTTTGAAAACTGTATTTTTCATCCAATTGTATGATCGTGTGTACTATGCATCACACAACAGAGGGAGGTCTTACATTACCTGTGCAGCAGCATGCCAAATACCTCATATTTTAACACAAACTGAAACTGCTGACACAGGAATGCAAAGATTTACTATAGGCTGTGCATAACGGACAAGTAATGACACCATGAAACTACATGATCAATGTGCATCTTACACAGGTGAGAAATACAAGAAGAAGGTTGGAATGTTTACAATGTCTTTGTCACATACCTTCAGATAGAGCCTGACGAGCATAGGAAGGTCTCTCGTACAGTCTCGGTTCAAGGACCACTGAGTTTGCAACAGCGGCCACGAGGGCACTGTGAAGTAGGAGTGTCTGCAGTGTTCTTCGTTAGTAGGTAGATAGGAAAAGCAGGTAACAGAAGTAGCAGCAGATGCTGGTTGGCTGTGGATGCAGGTGTACAGAGATGATGCAGGTGCCGGAGGCTGCAGATGCACGTGTACTGCAGATTCAGAGATGAATTCAGGCTGGTGGGGTTGAGAAGACTGGTGCTGCCCCTTCCCTCTCCGATGGTTGGGGACTGTGTGAATCCCATCTGCAGCGGTTTCTTACTTTTTCCTGCCTAGGATACCCTTGTGGCTGTCAACTCGTGTTCATCCGGCCTGATCTTTCAGGCATGTGATGGTATCAGGGTATTACACACCCTGTTGTCTTCTTACTTCCACTACGGACCAGCAGGTGGGCATTATGAAATATACACTGACAGAGCGACTTTATTTATTGTTTATGTATATCTAATGTATCTATGTACAAATGATTAACTTTCTTTTTCTCTGTATGTCATTATCAGAATCCAAACTCTGATCTCAACCACCCCTGAAGAAGCCTAACCAGGCGAAATATATAGGGTTTACCAACCGGGTTGTGATCTCTGTTACAGTACCTATGTCTGTTATGGAAACCTTTTAACTTTATTACATTTGTTCAGGTTATTGATTTATGTAGTGGGCTCCTGTAGAGTCTATGATATGTCCTTCAACCTGACACTACGCTGTCTTTTAATAAATTATTAAAATTTACATTATTTGTTCTATTTTCCTTTACTGTTTTTGCATGCACCGCTACAGTCCCGCCATTGTTCGACATTCCCATATATAAATTTGGGATGAGGTGCTTTTGTTAGAGATACTATTTTTCAGTCTAGACCAGCCAGATCCTATCCCTTACTTTCCAAATATTTTCTTGGATGTTTCAGTGCATCATATTTGGATCTGAGTGGCCTAGCAATCTATAACTAAATATAATGCCTTTGGCTCTATCCGTGAACCTATGACATTGCGACTGTGGTATATATTGTTTATGTGTCAATATTTGTTTAGGATTCAGTCTCCATCATTGTGCCATTTAGTCCCCTTTTCCCCCCCCTGTTTTCAATACTCCTCCCGGATCCCTTTCTGAGCCCCTTCTTCAGTCATTCCTCACTGACAGTGTCTCTAGCACTTTGAGTGTGCATCACTGTCACCCCCACCTGGTTGCCGTGTACGGTGCAGATTCCCACTTCACCTGTTACAGGTCACCCGGTGTATCCTTTATTGTGTCTCTTGTCCTTCTGTTTGTATTATTTGTTTATTTTTCTCTGCTGGTTTTTCTTCTCAGGCTGTCTTTTGCGGCTAGCATGGCAGACTTTCGTGGCGCTGCATGGGAAGGCTTTATGTTCAAAATCCAGTCTAATACAAATAATGCCGACATAACTATTCCTGAGCTTGATCGAGCATTTTCTAGATTACAACGACTTTTGGAAAAAAAGGTCAGAATATTTTGGCATAAACAATATTTTATTAAATATGTTGAAAATCAGATCACCCCATGGGGCCTGAGGATACAAATATTCCCCAATCTTAAAAAGGTAGATGACGCCCTTAAACTTAGATGGGAACAGAACTTACAGTCTTGTTCATTTGAAATGATGAACATCTTATGCAACCAATACGAAGCTGAAATTGAGGATCTTGATGTTCAGGTTAATGCCTGGTACATTGAACTGGTATTGTCGATAACGAATCCGCTGTTCATTGAGAGGGAGAAATCCCTTAAAGAACATCTGGAAGAGTACACTACTGATCTAATTAATTTTAAGGAGGGCAAATACCTTAGAGATAAGGCCGCATATGACAATAAGTATGCGTATAAATGGAACCAACCAACTTTCAACAAACCTACAGCCCACCCGTCTACACGTAATGTACCTGCTAATTTGACTAACATACCAAATGTCACTTCTGCTTCCTCTACAGCATCAAGTCAGTCAACTGTTTACCAAGAGATGTCTCATGATCGTTTCCCACGGAAACGTAAAAATGACCGAAAATCTACGTCCTCAGAATCTCTATCACAAACCGGTCTTAACACTACTAAGCGTCTACCCACTAACTCTTCTATTTTAGACAACTTTCGTCCATCTTCCTTATCACGAATTTTGCATCCTGATACCCCGCAGGTGACGAATGCCTTATTAGCGCACCCTCCGCGAGCCCCGGCACTTACGTCGCCTTTGTTAATGACACCTAACACCACCCCGACGAGACGGGTAAGTGAACCCAATGTATCCTCACATGTATCTTCACTCTTTCCCCAAAGTTCGGCGAGTATAGATCCCAAAATTGCACCAATTTTTTTAGGCAAACAGATGGAACTATCATCCACCCCGATACCCTCGACGAAGTGAGCACGCCCTCTTTGGATCTTGAGGTCATCAATCTATCATCCACTTCACTAAGTGGTCATGAGATTGATGTCCTCAAGCTTGGACTTACCTTCTGTCCATCCATCGGGGGGGATAAATTTGAAATGATCAAAGACATTCATCTCTTTGCCCGGAAATTAATGTTCAAGGTTATCTATGATAAACCATCTATTGAGTCAGATAATAGAAACTTTGAACAACTTAAAAATGATGCCGATGAGATACAGGCCATCGAAACCTTGATGGAACTATGGGAGGAGGGTCATGTGGATGACGATTCGCCCTTGGTACCACCCACTTTGGGAATATGTGCACCAGAGGTTACTTTTCCTCCACCTATGTCCTTTAAACCCAAATCGTCCAATTTTCCTCTCCTGAACAAAAATGCCAGTATATGGTCATTTGTCCAGCAGACCACAAAAGAAGTGGAGAAAATTGACCTCTCTAACAACTCTTCAAATCTCACTTTCAATCAACGACAAGCTCTCAGAAGTCTTCAGGATAATCGCTCCATAATAATCAAACCGTCAGATAAAGGGGGTAACGTAGTAGTCATGAATACAAAGGACTACGAACGTATGTGTTACAAGATCCTTGAAAACGAGGATTGGTACCGTCCAATACCTCAGTCAGTAATTTTAAGTTTCAACAATGAATACTACGCCCTTATCACTCAGGCCTATCACCAGGGCCTGATTGATAAGGATACGTGGAACTTTTTGAACACTCAGGAACCTAGTGGTTCCTACAATGTACGCCCTACCCAAGATTCATAAATCTTTAAAATGCCCACCAGGGAGACCCATAGTATCGGGCTGTGCAGGACTAACAGAAAATGCCAGTTCCTTGGTCGATAATTACCTTCGCCCGCATGTTACCGCCTTGTCCTCGTACATCAAGGACACGATTGACCTCTTGCAAACTATCGACGGCATATCAGTCCCACCTAATACCTGGCTGGTTGCTATCGATATTGAAAGCCTTTATAACGCAATCCCACACGATAGGGGCATCGAAGTTGTGGGCAAAATTCTCAAGGATAGAGGCGATCAGGCTGAGCCTTATAATGTATTTATCCTGGGTTTATTAAAGTTCATTCTCACCAGAAATGTGTTCATGTTTGGACTCTCCCACTTCCTCCAGGTGCAGGGGGTTGCGATGGGGACTAAATGTGCCCTGTCGTATGCCAACCTGTACCTGGGGGGGTGGGAGAAGGAGCTTTTTTCTGATGATGAATCCTCGATGTATCTGTGCCACGTCATTTCGTGGTACAGATACATCGATGACGTTCTGCTGCTGTGGTCTGGTAGCAGAGCGGAACTTGATTTATTCATGGTTAGATTGGCCAAAAATACCTTTAATCTTAAGTTCACCATGGAATGCAGTCTTAAATCGATCAATTTTCTCGATCTCACCATCTTTATTGGATCTGACGGAACTGTCTACTCCTCTCTCTTTCGTAAGCCTTCTGCAGGTAATACTATTCTGCATGCCTCTAGTGGCCACCCGCAGTCGCTTGTAAAAAGTATACCTTACAGCCAATACATTAGACTAAAAAGGAATTGTGTCCTCAAGAATGATTATGAAATAGCTGCTAGAAACCTATACTTTCGTTTGAAGGATAGGGGTTACAGTCATAATATCCTGAAGAAGGCTTACAATCGAGCAGCGAGTATTGACCGCAGGGACCTGATCTTTCCCCCTCGAAGAGTTAACTCCCTGCAACCAATACATTTGCTTACTCAATATTCTGCTTGCCATGTACAGTTCAGGGAAATCTTGGATAGGTATTGGCCGTTACTACTGGCGGATAACACAGTCAACAAATTTATCAAGGATCGACCTGAAGTTACCTACCGCAGAGCACCATCTCTGCGGGACAAACTTGTTCAGAGTCATCATAATCCCCTAGAAAACTCTCCACACACAATTAATGGCACCTTTTCATGTAAGGGATGCCATATGTGTTCTTTTATTTTGAGTGGATCTACAGTCGTTTTGCCGGGTGGACGTACCCACACCATTCGGCATCGGGTCACATGCCAGACTGTTGGCGTGGTGTACCTGGCCAAATGCCTGTGTGGGTGCTTCTACGTAGGCAAGACGAAGAGACCTTTCCACAAACGTATATCGGACCATATTGCACCTATACGGAAAAAATTGTCCACCACTGCCATCAGCAGGCATGTGGGACATGAGCACAATTTTGAGCCTAATATGGTGAAATTTACTGCCCTGGAACATGTGCCCACACACGTTAGGGGTGGGGGTATTGATCGCAGTCTTCTGCAACTTGAAACCAAATGGATACAAATTCTAAACGCCACCCACTATCCAGGACTGAATGAATACATCAGTTTTAAATCTTTCCTGTAAGGGCTACCTAATCTATATGTCCCAATCCCATTATTCCTGTGCTCCACTGTTGGGCTTGCCATGTTTTCCATCAGGCGACCGCCTGGGCTGCTCCAGCATGAAATATGTGATGCTTGTCATTCTGCATCTTTTGTCTGTCTTGTTTTACATTCCCCTGCCTTTTGGTATCTGGCTCCAATTCCTCCTTTTCTTCTTTGTTTCCTGCCCCCCTTCTTTTTCTTTTCCCCCTTCCTATGTCTTCCCTTTTTTCTCTTTATTTTTCCCTTGTTCTTTTGTTCTTTTTCCCTTTTTCCTGTTTACCTCCGTTCCCTGGCTACTCTGGCACTTTGCTAATCAATATGTATACAGGTAATACTATTTATATATATGACTGCCCCAGATATGTTGGATCTTAATTATATAATTCTTCTTTTGATCTATGAATATTGTCTATTTGTTTAAACTTCGTTGTGAATCGCTCTGCTATTGTATATATGCCTCTGCCGACCTGCCTACATCCATGCTGGTTTTTTTCAATGACCCTGCTTTTTTTAAGGTACGGGCATTGACATATCCTTTTGATCTACCGAGTTGCTATTTCTTTGCCCATTGGATTATCCTATATCACTCCGCAGGATTTATGATGCTGCTGCGGTTGATTTTTCACCTTCTGTCCCCTTCCATTTGGACACTTAAGGGCTTTACTTTGTGAGCCCGTTTTTGCCAGTGCTTTTCTTTCCCCCTCCTGTTTGCTGACTCTCCTCCCTCTCCATCGGCGATTCGGCCACTCCCGGCTCTTGGACTTGGGTTATCTCCTTGCCTAGGGGCCGCTCCGTTGCACGGCGGTGCCCCTCCCCCGGCGCGCTGTGATTGGCCAATTACCCGGCCGTCCACGCCTTCCAACCCAGGGGTTGCTGGGGATTGTAGGCCGTTTGTCCAGCACCAGTTTGGGTGTCGGTGCACTGACACTCTGTGTCCGCCCACGACCGACCGCGCCCCCTATGACGCACGGACGTGTGGGAGGGGCTGAGGGGTATATCTGGACTCTGTCTTGCTGTGGAGCGTCAGTGTGTTGTGCACTCCTGTGGAGCTAACTCGTGCTGCTAAGACAGACTAACCAGGTACTTTCCCTACCATACTTAACAGTTGCTTACTAGATAAATATGTTTCCTATGCAATCTCTTGGCTTGCTATTATTCTTCACTATACTTTTTCTTCTTTAGTGGATCTTCTTACCCTACTATGGAACAGCCTTTCTGCTGATAATTATGACAACTGTATTATTTAAATATATAATACAGAATTAAAGTAAATTATATATTTTACTTAACTTTTCTTGTCTCTCGTTTTTCTTCCTTCTCTTTTCCTTTATTCATTTTGTCTGCCTGATTCCTAATGGTTTTCTCTTTTTTACTCTTTGACATAATATTTGGATCAGCTTGTCACAAATCTGACTAGCCTCCGGTCTCAAGCTAGGCGCTAACCTCCACAGATGCTATACCTGTATACCTAAGCACTGTGAGTGTATAGTATATCTTATTACTTTTTATAAATAAATATTTCTTTTAAGTATTCTACAATAGATACTTATATTACTACTCTTCTCCACAGTTGGCCACTTTGTTTCTGGGTGCTGCCCCTTCCCTCTCCGATGGTTGGGGACTGTGTGAATCCCATCTGCAGCGGTTTCTTACTTTTTCCTGCCTAGGATACCCTTGTGGCTGTCAACTCGTGTTCATCCGGCCTGATCTTTCAGGCATGTGATGGTATCAGGGTATTACACACCCTGTTGTCTTCTTACTTCCACTACGGACCAGCAGGTGGGCATTATGAAATATACACTGACAGAGCGACTTTATTTATTGTTTATGTATATCTAATGTATCTATGTACAAATGATTAACTTTCTTTTTCTCTGTATGTCATTATCAGAATCCAAACTCTGATCTCAACCACCCCTGAAGAAGCCTAACCAGGCGAAATATATAGGGTTTACCAACCGGGTTGTGATCTCTGTTACAGTACCTATGTCTGTTATGGAAACCTTTTAACTTTGTTACATTTGTTCAGGTTATTGATTTATGTAGTGGGCTCCTGTAGAGTCTATGATATGTCCTTCAACCTGACACTACGCTGTCTTTTAATAAATTATTAAAATTTACATTATTTGTTCTATTTTCCTTTACTGTTTTTGCATGCACCGCTACAGTCCCGCCATTGTTCGACATTCCCAAGACTGGTGCAGAGTCAGACAAGCCGGGTCATACACGGGAAGGCAGATACATCAAAGACATTAGGAAAATAATAGTTAAAGTTCAGACATTGGTTTGGCAGCAGAAGATCAAGCAGATGTAGCAGAATCAAAGTCAGGACAGGCCAGGGTCAGGAATGTGAGGTAAGCCAGGTCAACAAGATCGAGGATAGGGACAGGATACAAGGAAGACTGCAATCAGACAGCAAGGCCCTAGTGCAATTGTCATCCTTATATATGCCATTTGGCACCAATGTTAAAGGGATGCTCGCTCACTTGGGTATAGGAGTTCACATCGCTCTTATCCTAGTGAGAATGTGCTGGCCAGCATTTCCCTGACAGTCTTTATGTGGGCTAATGCCATGGATAGGCTATTTTGTCCAGAAGCCAGGTTACCTAAATTCACCACTGTCATCTAATAGGTAGTCAAAGGGCCAATATTTAAACTTTGCATTGTAAATAATAAAAAAAAAATTGTTGATAAAGGGGCTTTATATTAAGACAGCCTATTAATTTTGAATAGGTTGACAGCACACCGGAACACATGCAAAATTGTATCTTGTCTGGTTAAATAGTGGTGGTGCAATTCATTTCAATGGCATTAAAAATGAATGGCACCAAAATACACCAAACCATCAATTGAGTGTTACCATGCACTGTAGTAATGTGGTAAAATGATGTAAAATATGTGCTTTATATTACCACAACACGTCAGTGTAAACAGACATAAAATATTTCCATATACTAATAATTTATATATCTTTTTATAAAATCATTTATTTCGAAAACATGTACGGTTAATTGAATAACAATCCTATATGAAGAAACAGTTTATTTTCTGCATTCATCTGGCTAGAAATAGAGCAGTAAACGACTGTGTAGTGTTATTGAGTAATCATTCAGTGAAAGACTTTATAAAGTAACACAAATACAATAAAATGTCAAGGTTATAAAAATTTGAAAACTTCTTGAGCAATTCTTTGGAGTTTTATTAATTCTATAAAAGCTTCAGCTTTCTAAAACTTCTTGTTGCCGTGACTACACAGCAAGGAAACCTAACAATGTTTTACAAGTAGCTAAAAAAGGAAGTGTCTTTAATCAATACCAATATAAACTGTGCTATTTCTAAAAGTTAGAAATAAAACTGCATATAGTACACTGCTTTAACTCATTCCTTGGTTTATACCTAGAATGATAAGTGAATTGCTCTGTAATTCAATTCGAAATTATACAATCTAAACAAAACAATATGTATTTGTGAAACAAAGTACCCATGCCAAATTGTGACAACGAAAGAAATTAGAAGATGGGGCGTGGCCTAAAGTGGCATGCGGTGAGACATGTTTGAGCTGAGCTCCGCCAGCAGAGGCAGGATGTCCTTGAGATTTGCATGAGGGGGAACAACCTGCGTTTCATAGGCCTCCCGGAAGGCACAGAGGGTAACAACCCTGCTACATTTCTTGAGGAGCTGCTAATTACATCATATGGGCATGAGGCCTTTTTACAATCGTTCGTTGTGGACCGTGTATATCGGATGCCTGCCAAAAAGCCATCTCAGGGAGTACCGCTGTGAAATTCCTTAATTATAAGGACTGTGATCATGGCATTTCCAGACTTTTCTGTGGAGGTCCAGAGGCCATGCAGCCAATTTACAGACATCAAGCCACACCTGCGAGTCCGCCATTTGAAATTTGCGATGTTGTTCTCTGCTCGCCTTTGTGTTGTTGGCGAGGATCATGTCCATTTATTCGAGGAGCTGCCAATACCTAGCTGGATCAGCTAAAACCAACTTGAACCGTGAGTACTGTGAGGGTCACTGCTTGCCAATTATCTCCCTTACATAGGACACAGAGCAATGAGCACATGTAAGCAAAACACACAATATTGATCACAGGGCTGGCTTTCAGTGCACAGGTTAATATATTGTTCACTGATAGGGGCTGGGGTGGAGCCATGCTTTGAGGAGAAATTACTTAAGCAGCCAGATGAGAGTGGATGGCCTCTTACGCTGAACACATGGAGAGTTAAGCTGACAGACAAACATTACTGCATAACCATGAGAATGTGCCACTCGCTCTGGCGCTCATCCTGTACTTCCCTGCTTCAAAAAATCGTTTTCTGATTCTCCATCCCATGCTAGAGATAATTTTTGTTCTAGTAATAACCCTGGTAAAGTAACAACCAGTTTCTTCAAATTTGGCCAGACCGTCTGACAGCTGATCTAATAGTTGAAGGTTTTACAATTGGTTTTGGATTGGCTGAATTTACAGGCGAGGGTTGCTTTTGTTTTGATAACCTCCCCTCATTTTGTTGTTTTTCCTGGAATTTCCCCCCTATTTATGAATTTTAGGGTTTCGCCTCTTAACTTGATACCTAAAAAAGAACTGAACAGTCATCGTCTGATACATCACTTGTCCTATCCTTCTGGATCATCTCTTAATGATGCTATTTATCCTGTTTCAAGTTCAGTATCTTATGCCTCATTTGACAATGCAGTGGTTAAAATCAGTATACTTGGCAACTTCGCTTTGCTTGCAAAAGCGGATATTAAATTCACTTTCCGGTTATTGCCAATGCATCCTTCGGCGTTTAATACTCTTAGTTTTTATTTTAATGTTGCCTATTACTTTCATAAATGCCTGTCCATGGGCTGCTCCTTGTCATATAAGTACTTTGAGGCTTTTGCTTCATTTCTAGAATTGACATTGTAGTTTCTGGCAGATTCTAATCACATCCTACATTATTTGGATGACTTCCTATTCATGGGTCCTGCTGACTCTTCAAATTGTCTCTATTTATTCAGAGAATTTCGAGTCATTTGCAGATGGTTTGGCATTCTTCTGGCTGAGGATAAATCAGTTTGGTCTACAACTTGCCTTAAATTCTTGGGCATTACCATTGCTACAGCTAAGATGGAATGTCGTCTCCCTCCTGAAAAAATATGCTGTATGTGTACTTTGGTCTCTTTAATTCTTTCCAAAGCTAAAGTGACTGTCCGGACTTTGCAATCATTATTAGGTTTGCTAGTGTTTGCCATCGAATTATTCAAATTGGTCTTTTTTTTTTTTCTAAAAGGTTGTATAAAGCGATAGCAGGTTTTTTAATCTCCTTATCATTTTGTAAGAATCACATCTGACCTGGTATCAGATCTATTGGTATGGGATGAATTTCTAGCTTCTTACAATGGCTGTTAATTCTGGCAAACTCCCTTTTGCGATGTCAGCTATCCCTGGCCCTGGAGGTTCTCATTAGACCAAAGCAGGCCTGGGACCTTGCTACAACAATAATAAAGGGCCGCAGCTATTTATACCACAATTGTGAGTCTAGTGGTCTCTTTTTATATCATATTCATAGTATATATTAGAAAAAATATTTTAGTTTGGTCTGCAGTCCCATGAAAAAGTAGGGAAACATAATAGTAGGACTGAGGAACAACTCAAATAGGCAGTTTAAAATATAATTATTTATTTAGTTACTTAACTGTCAGGTGGTTTTCAAATCTTCTGGAAAGTTCTGCAGCTTGTCAGGTGACCCAACAGACCTATAAGATCAAAGAAGTAATATAGGAGATGTCATTCCAACGGCAGCAGCTCAAGAGGACACATCCCTCCCTCCCCTTGTCACTGTCCTTCTTTATGTGGCTTTGTCCCTTCTGCAGAAGGGGACAGTGGTAGTACTGGTGCATTATTTTTTGTTTGAGCTTTAATAGCTGAACCATTGGTATGATATTAACATGTACTTATGGTAGTATAGACTACATGGTAGTATAGTGGTTATAATCAAACATTTTATTATTATAAAAAAAAATGGTTTATTATTGGTAAATTGTTCTGTTATGCCAATAATAAAGGGCTGCGGCCATTTATACCACAATTGTGAGTCTAGTGGTGTTTATTTATATTATATTGATAGTATATATTAGCAATAATATTTGAGTTTGGTCTCCAGTTCCATTGCTCATTGCCAAAATGTGTATGACAGCGGTTTACAACTATGTGAAATTAAAAATAAACTGATTACATAAACCAAATGCTGTAGTCATCTATAATTCCACTGTTAACTGTAGACAGCTGCACACAGTCAATATGGCATGCTCAGACAGGGGTCACCTGGGTGAAAATGTAACCATTTTTTTGACACCCAAGCTGCTGGCATATTGTTATTAAAATTACTACCAATGTGTGCTCATTGAAAGCTTACTGGTTGTGCAGCACATGACCCTGAAGTAAATGTAAGTAGTACAGAAGTCTCTTCCACTCAGACCTCTCTGACTTACACATTTGCATATATAATGATAATTTTGTCATTTGGAACTCTCTTTCCAAGATATATCAAAAGCTATACACAATTAGCCGGATTCTGAAAGACTTACGACGGCGTATCAGTAGATACACCATCGTAAGTCCGAATGCGCGCCGTTGTATCTTTAAGCGTATTATCAAACTGAGATACGCTTCACTGTTGCTAAGATACGACCGGCATAAGTCTCCTACGCCGTCGTATCTTAGCTGCATATTTACACTGGCCGCTAGGGGCGTGTACGTGGATTTACGCCTAGAATATGTAAATTAGCAAGATACGCCGATTCACAAACGTACTTGCGCCCGATACGCTGTTTACGTAAGGCGTTTTTCCGGCATAAAGATAAACCACCAAAAAGATGGCGCAGCCCATGCAAGGTAAGGACGACGGAACAGCCGTCGTATTTTACGTCGTTTGCGTAAGCGTACGTGAATAGGGCTGGGCGTAGGTGACGTTCACGTCAAAAGCATTGAGTATTTCCGACGTGATTCTGAGCATGCGCGCGCATGTGCTGTACAAACGGCCCTCATTTACATGGGGTCACGGCTACTTTACATGTAGCACGCCCACTACCTGCCTAATTTGAATTAGGCGGGGTTACGCCGGGCAATTTGCGCTACGCCGACGTAACTTATGAGGCAAGTGCTTTGTGAATACAGTACTTGCCTCACTATGTTACGTCGGCGTAAATGGGATGCGCTACGCCGGCATAAAGTTATGCCGCCAAACGTGAATCTGGCTAAATGTATGCAAGCATGCCCCTCCCTTCCCTATTACAAAAAGATAAAGGGCCAGATTCAGGTAGACTTACGACGGGCGTATCAGTAGATACGCCGTCGTAAGTCCGAATCCGCGCATCGCAACTTTAAGCGTATGCTCAAACTGAGATACACTTAAATGTTGCTAAGATACGGCTGGCGTAAGTCTCCTAAGCCGTCGTATCTTAACTGCATATTTACGCTGGCCGCTAGGGGCGTGTACGCTGATTTACGCCTAAATATGTAAATCAGCTAGATACACCTATTCACGAACGTACGCCCGGCCGTCGTAGTAAAGATACACTGTTTACGTAAGGGGTTTTCAGGCGTAAAGATAAACCACCAAAAAGATGGCGCAGCCAATGTTAAGTATGGACGTCGGAACCGCGTCAAATTTTTCACATTTTAAGTCGTTTGCGTAACTCGTCTGTGAATGGGGCTGGCCGTAATTTTCGTTCACGTCGAAAGCATTGACGATTTGCCGACGTCATTTGGAGCATGCGCACTGGGATACGTCCACGGACGGCGCATGCGCCGTTCGATCGAAACGTCATTTACGTGGGGTCACACTTAATATACATAAAACACGCCCACAGCTTCAACATTTGAATTAGGCGGGCTTACGCCGGCCCTAATACGCCACGCCGCCGCAACTTTGGCGGCAAAATCTTTGAGAATACCATACTCGCCTCTCAAAGTTACGGCGGCGTAGCGTATAGGAGATACGCTACGCCCGCCTAAAGGTATGTGAATCTAGCCCCAACTGTCCAAACACACACACATTCAGAGGTTCAGATGAGCTGTCAACCTTCTGTGCAAAATCATGTTATAACAACAATAGACCGGATTCAGAAAGGACTTACGACGACGTATCGCCAGATACGCCGTCGTAAGTCCAAATGTGCGCAGCCATATCTATACGCATATTCTGGAAATCAGATACGCCTGAATTTTGCCAAGATACGACCAACGTAAGTCTCCTACGCCGTCGTATCTTGGGTGCATATTTATGCTGGCCGCAAGGGGCGCTTCCGTAGATTTACGCGTCGAATATGCAAATGACCTAGATACGCCGATTCACAAACGTACTTGCACCCGTCGCATTAAGCTACGCCGTTTACGTAAGGCGTACATCCGGCCTAAAGTTACCCCTGCTATATGAGGCGCAGGTAATGCAAAGGTATGAACGTCGGAACAAGCGTAGAATTTTACGTCGTTTACGTAAGTCGTACGTGAATGGGGCTGGGCGTAGGTGACGTTCAAATCACAGGCATTGAGCCGGCCCATTTACGTTACGCCGGCGTAAATATGGGAGCAAGTGCTTTTGTGAATACTCAGCTTGCCTCTCAATGTTACGTCGGCGTATCGCATATGAGATGAGCTACGTCTATCTAAAGATGCGCCGATCTCTCTGAATCTGGCCCAATGGTTTCTTAATACATTATACTCAGGAGTGGACTATTGGTGATCACCAGTTAATATCTTCAATGATAAATGAAAGCTGTAAACAATACTGGTGGAAACAAATAGCTGAATTCAGGTAGGAGAGCCTAACGTTAGGCAGGCGTAGCGTATCGCATATACGCTACGCCGTCGTAAGTTAGAGAGGCAAGTGCTGTATTCACAAAGCACTTGCATCCTAAGTTACGGGGGCGTAGCGTAAATGTGCCGGCCTAAGCGCGCCTAATTCAAATTGTTAAGAGGTGGGCGTGTTTTATGCTAATGAATCGTGACCCGACGTGATTGACGTTTTTTACGAACGGCGCCTGCGCCGTCCGTGGACATATCCCAGTGCGCATGCTCCAAATTACGCCACAAAGACTTATTGGTTTCGACATGAACGTAAATTACGCCCAGCCCCATTCACGGACGACTTACGCAAATTACGTAATTTTTTTTAAATTCGACGCGGGTCCGACTTCCATACTTAACATTGGCTGCGCCATCTTTTTGGTGGAATATCTTTAGGCCTGAAAATGGCTTACGTAAACGGCATATCTTTACTGCGACGGCCGGGCGTACGTTCGTGAATAGGCGTATCTCGCTGATCTACATATTCTAGGCGTAAATCAGCGCACACGCCCCTAGCGGCCAGGGTAAATATGCAGTTAAGATACGACGGCGTAGGAGACTTACGCCGGTCATATTTTAGCAACATTTAAGCGTATCTCAGTTTGAACATACGCTTAATGTTACGACGGCGCGGATTCAGAGTTACGACGGTGTATCTACTGATACGCCCGTCGTAAGTTTCCTGAATCTGGCTAAAACTGTTCTGTGCATAAACAATGAATGTATCTAGTGTAGAAAACCATGCATATTGCAAGGAAAGAATGTAAAGGAACAAGCCTCTTGCATATCATCCATTCCAGGCTCATAATATCCTTTATGCACATGAAATATCCAGCCATAAGCAACAGTGAAAGTTGAGTTGAGTTTAAATTTGTAGCTGATATTTATATATCTTGCACGTCATATAGCATATGTTTCCTCTGCTTGTTTAGCTAAAAAGACTTTGGTATAAATGTGCAGTCCCTTCTTATACATTGTGATCTTTCAATGTCCTCAAGCCATAAATAAAACACAGACGGCTTCAGCTGCACTCACAAGCACAGACAGAGATAGTTATCTATTGCAGGGTAACCTCTTCCTGATCCAGACCTACATGCATATATCTGATCTGATCAACTCTCCTAGAATAATTCGCTTGTTAAGCGGGATCCCTGATCTAATGCATGCAGTGTTTCCATCTGTGCTGCGATCTTGTTGGTGTGGTGGGCGCATGTACTGCAAACTTGGTGAAGTGGTCCACCATGAGAAGTACATAGTGATAGCCATCTTCAGATGGATTGAGAGTAAGGAAGTTGAGAGCTAGCATTAAATGAATCATGCAGTATTGACAAAGCTGCTGGATCAGTCCAATGCACATGGCTTGCACCTGTGTATGCTCCAGTGTCCTGCTTCTACATGGCCATGGGGTGATGTCAGGCTCTTGACAATATGACCTGCCAGGTACTGCTGAATTGTGGAGGTGCATTACCCTGTGGCAATCTGTGGCTGTGGCAGTCTGTGAGGAATCGGATAAATAGGGACTTTTTGCCCAATAGACTCTTTTAGGCAGATTCACAAAGTCCGAATCCGCGCCGTCGTATCTTTAAGCGTATGCTCAAATTGAGATACGCTTCTCTGTTGCTAAGTTACGACCGGCGTAAGTCTCCTACGCCGTCGTATCTTAGCTGCATATTTACGCTGGCCGCTAGGGGCATGTACGGCGATTTACGCCGAGAATTTGCAAATGAGCAAGATACGCCTATTCACGAATGTACGCACGCCCGTCGCATGTAAGATACGCCGTTTACGTAAGGCGTTTTCAAGCGTAAAGATAAACCACCAAAAAGATGGCGCAGCCAATGTTAAGTATGGACGTTGGGACAGCCGTCGAATTTCACGTTGTTTATGTTGTTTGCGTAAGTTGATTCAGAATGGGGCTGGGCGTAGGTTACATTCACATCGAAAGCATTGACTATTTGCGACGTGATTTTGAGCATGCGCACTGGGATACGTTCACAGACGGCGCATGCGCCGTTCGTTAGGCGCGTCATTTACGTGGTTTACAATTCATTAGCATACAACACGCCCACTACAGCCTACTTTGAATTACGCACGCTTACGCCGGCCCATTTACACTACGCCGCCGTAACTTAGGACGCAAGTTCTTTGTGAATACTGTACTTGCCTCTCTAACTTACGGCGGTTAGCATATATGAGATGCGCTACGCCCGCCTAAAGATAGGCACGGGTACCTGAATCTGGCTATTTGTTTCAAAAAGCCATCCCTTCCTCTCTTGGGCACTGAACAATCACCAGAGTTGTATGGTCCCTTCTTGTGGGGCAACCTCCAAATCATTCTGCTGCATTCTTCCACATGTGTGCTGCTTCAGCATGTTATTGAAATTCACTTTTAGTTTATTTTTAAGGTCTTCCTCCTGGTAAATCCAATTTCCACATCTCTATCTCCAGGGGTCAAGTCCTGGGAAAAAAAGTGTGGGAACTCACCCAAGATTCCCTACCCGCCTTAAAAATAAAAAATTGTGTGTGTTTGTGTATATATATATATATATATATATATATATATATATATATATATATATATATATACATTGGCCCGGATTCACAGACTTACGCCGACGTATCAGTAGATACGCCGTCGTAAGTCCGAATGTGCGCCGTCGTATCTATGCGCTCATTCTTAAAATGAGATATGCCTGAATTTTGCCAAGATACGACCGACGTAAGTCTCCTACGCCGTCGTATCTTGGGTGCATATTTACGCTGGCCGCAAGGGGCGCTTCCATTGATTTACGCATCGAATATGTAAATGAGTGAGTGAGAGACTTGTAAAGCGCAACACATGCGAACTGAATCGCCTCTGGGCGCTGTATCCATTTCATGGGTAAGGAACCCCTTGACCTCAGAAGAGATGGGTTTTAATCTTTCTCCTGAAGGCCAAGTGGTCCGACTCTAGTCGGATGGTGGTTGGTAGTGCATTCCACAGGCGAGGTCCCTGGACTGCAAATCTTCGATCTCCTTTGGACTTGTATCTGGATTTGGGTATCTGGAGGAGGTTTTGATTGGTGGATCGCAGAATGCGATTGGGGTTATGGGCTTTTATTTTTTCGCATAGATATTGGGGAGCGTTTCCTTGAATACACTTATGCATTAGGCAGAGTGCCTTGAAAGTGATTCTGTCTTTTACTGGCAACCAATGAAGGGATCTCAGCGAAGGTGAGATTGATTCCCATGGTTTTTTTCCAGTCACTAGTCGAGCGGCTGTATTTTGAACGACTTGCAGACAAGTCATTTGGTATTTGGGGAGTCCTAGATAGAGGGCATTTGCGTAGTCGAGTCTGGAATTGATGATTGTTCCCACCACAACTGCAATGTCCTCTTTCGGGATAAAGGGCGTGAGTCTGCGTAGTAGGCGCAGCAGATGGTGGGATCCGCTGACTACTGACCCTATTTGTGCATCCATTGTCATGTAGGTATCGAAAATGACTTCCGAGACTTTTGACTTTGGTGCTAGGGGTGATAGTTTTACCTAGAATGGGCGGGGGAGTCCATGTTGACGCGGGGTGATTTCTCCGGTTAGCGTGAAACAGGAGAAGTTCTGTTTTCGACCCATTGAGTTTAAGATAACTGTTTGTCATCCAGTTATCTATTAGAGTGAGGCATTTCTCTAGTCCAAGAGAATGATCCTTTTTGTTGCAGATGCGGAAATACAGTTGTGTGTCGTCTGCATAGGAGTGGTAAAGTAACTTCTGGTTACTGATGATTTCAAAGAGAGGGCGAAGATAGATATTAAACAATACGGGCGATAAGGGAGATCCCTGAGGGACTCCGCATGACACCGTACGTTTTTCAGAAGTGAAAGACCCCAGTTTCACTATTTGTGATCGGTTTTCCAAGAAGGAGGAGAACCAGGGTAGAACACCTTCAGCGACTCTGGCTACTTCAGCTAGCCTAGCCAGTAGTAGTCCGTGGTCTACAGTGTCAAAAGCCGCGCTTAGGTCCAGCAGTATCAGGAGACAAGATTCTCCTTCGTCTGCGGCCTCTAGAGCGTCATCCCATATTTTGAGCAGCGCTGTTTCTGTTCCGTGACCCGGACGAAAGCCTGATTGAAACGGGTCGAGTAATTTATGGGTGTCTAAATGCAGTAGCAGCTGTTGTACAACTACTTTCTCTATTACCTTGGAGAAGACACGAGCTAGATACGTCGATTCACGAACGTACTTGCGCCCGTTGCTGTAATCTACGTCGTTTACGTAAGGCATTTTTCCGGCGTAAAGTTAAACCACCAAAAAGCTGGTCTAAGTCGTTTAGGGTATGGACGTCGGAAGTGCCGTCGGATTTTACGTTGTTTACGTAAGTCGTATGTGAATGGGGCTGGGCGTAAGTTAGGTTCACGTCGTACGCATTGAGACGTCATACTGTTGGGAGTATTTGCAACGTGATTCTGAGCATGCGCGCGCATGCGCCGTTCGTTCGGCCATGCATTCACATGGGGTCACGATTCATTTCAATACAACACGCCCACTACCAGCCTACTTTGAATTACGCGGGCTTACGCCGGCCCATTTACGCTACACCGCCGTAACTTAGGGAGCAAGTGCTTTGTGAATACTGTACTTGCCTCTCTATGTTACGTTGGCGTAGCGCATATGAGATGTGCTACTCTCGCTTAAACATACGCCGCTCTACGTGAATCTGGCTGATTATATTTATATACACACATACATACATTTTATTTATATATATATATATATATATATATACACTACTTTTACATTACACAACCCCCTGCACCTCTGAACCCCTTTACATTACCCAACCCCCGCAGCTTTGGACCCCCCACCCGCATGTTACACAGACACCTCCCCCCTGCATGTTACACAGACACCTTCCCCCCTGCATGTTACACAGACACCTCCCCCCTGCATGTTACACAGACACCTTCCCCCCTGCATGTTACACAGACACCTCCCCCTCCCTGCATGTTTCACAGACACCTTCCCCCCCCTGCATGTTACACAGACACCTTCTCCCCCCCTGCATGTTACACAGACACCTTTTCCCCCCACCCTGCATGTTACATAGACACCTTATTCCCCCCTGCATGTTACACAGACACCTTCTCCCCCCCTGCATGTTACACATACACCTCCCCCCCCCGTATGTTACACGGACACCTTCCCCCCCCTGCATGTTACACAGACACTTTCTCCCCCCTGCATGTTACACAAACACCTCCCCCTTCCTGCATGTTACACAGACACCTTCTCCCCCCCCCTGCATGTTATACAGACACCTTCTCCTCCCCCTGCATGTTACACAGCACCAGTGCTGAATAGGGCAGGAACTGCTTTTTAACTTTTCAAATAACAATGCTAATGATTGGGTGCTAGGACCACCTAGCAACCAATCACCTGCTAGTTGACTCCAGCATTTCCCATCTTCTATTCAGCACAGTGCTGTGGCACTGCCCCACTGTCTCTCTTCCGCCCCTGCTGTACAGGAGAGAGATAGTGTTTTCTCCTGTGTCCTGGATGGGTGCGCCTTGATGACAATGGGAATGGCGTTCCTGCTGTGGAATAAGTACAGGAACATTGTTCCCATGCATTCCCGCAGGACTCGAGCCCTGTCTATCTAGCTGTAGTTGGGCCAGACACCAAGACAGAACAATTGCTTCCGTATTACTCTTCCTCAGATAGTAATGTAGAAAGAACTCAAACTTTACCAGTTGGGCCACCCACTGTTGTTAGTTCAGTTCTTGGTGATGTGTAGACTATAACTAGTGTAAGTGATTACCCTTTCTTGTCCATCATGAATCTGTACCCCCCCCCCCCCCCAGGCCTTGGGTACTGTGTTGGTTCTATACCAGAACAGGAGGAAGAAATGTTCAAAGGCCAGTATCAGAGCCATTGATAGTCAAATGCTCCCTGTTGTTCTGGCCCCCACTTGATCATATGGTTGCCACCTTTTTGGTACATTCAATGCTGGAGCTTTATGATTGCGAAGTGTGGTCAGCATAGTGCTTGACAAAGCACGGGTAGAAACTGGGAAATCCTAGAAAGGTCTTAGAAATCTTCAATTTTTTTATTGCTAATATTTTCCAGGTATAAAGTAACATGGATTGTTTGAAGAAGATGTGTCCCAGATACTTTTTCTCACACTTTTTTTTACTTAAAGGGGAACTTTACCCATGACAACGTGATAAAAAATAATGTTATTTAGCAAGGAACATACATTCTACATGAATAATTATTCCTGCCAAAATTAGGGTGTGCTGTAAATTACATCCAGCGTTGCTCCTGTTTCTTCTTGCCGGAGGCTGCCATTTCACTGAAGCCCAGAGCCCCTAAGCAGCAGTAAATCTTTAGGCTGTCAACAGATCAGCCTCTAGCGGCTCTGATTTTTGTCACAGTGCCAAAAATTAGAGAGCAACTGATCATGGGTGAGATAGTGTATTACTGGATTTTAAACAGTATAGACACTTATGTTTAATGTTTTATATAGCTATACCTGCAAAAGGGGCCAGCCTGAAGTTATCTATCAGGGCTCAATTTTTTTGACTAAATATCCACTTTATGTTTCAGTTCATACAGGTGCAGTCAGGCAAACACTGCATCTACAGTAGATGGACAAGATGTTCCTAAAATGTCTCAGAAAAATCTCAATTTTATCAGGGTCAGTAATCAGGATGCTCTCTAAGTTAATGGCCCTCGGACAGTGTTCTATCATCCTCTGGAACATAACTTATGCATTGCATAATCTAAAGGGCATCTTCCTAAACTGACATAACCCTTGTGTGTAATGAAGGCAGTCTTTGAGCAGCCAGCCTCGGCTACCAGGATCTGCCAATGTCTGCTGGCCAGATACAGTGTGCAGAAAAATCTTGTGGTTACAGCATTCAAGCAGCCACGTAGAAGTGAAGGGTGCCACCCTTTTTTCACACTAAGGCTATAGGACTCACCCTCAGGCCCTTGTTTCCCTCAATCACCCTGTTGCATTATTTTCATCATTTGACTACCTCATATAGGTGCAAAGGAATGCTGTGGTATCTCTCCTAATGGGTGGACTCTCTCCCATAGGGTCTCATGCTCAATTCAATTGCTGCAACTCTGGTCATGATATCCCTGAGAAAACACCCCTGGCCACTTGTCTACCAGACATCATATGGCTGCCATCTGCTGTCCACGCCTGGTGTTGACAGTGAGAGTCACCACTGGAGTCTGTGGAATGTGCAATGACCTTGATGTTGCAGATCCTGACGATTCTATAGGCTTTTTGTGTAATAGATTCTTACAATCCTTCTTGTCAATTAAACAGGCTCTGATGCCTCCCAGTACTACCAACCAGCTATACATGGCCTTCAGGCAGTAGACTATCTTGTCTAGGAAGTCTTGGTTTTCTTCCAGAAGGTTTAAGATCAACTTCCTTGCCTCCCCTTCCTGACCATTAATAGCCAGCTCTATCTGTTAATTGAGAATTATCCCAATGATCGGATCAGTGTACTGATCCAGATGTCTAGATCCTGATCTGGACCCTAATACTAGGCCAGCTGTTGTGGCAATAACACTGCCAAAGATGCTAGCACCCGTTGTCAGAAGTCTGTCCCCCCGTTTGGAATCGCCAATCAGCATTGCTATTACAACATTTCTATCACCATTGCAGCAAAGGACTGGACACTTAGCGTTCTTTATTTCACCTTTACTGACTGTATGTAAGACAAAATGGTAGAAAGAGATGTAACCAGTATTAAACTGAAAGCTATAAAAATAATGTATCCAGAGTAATAGGTATACCAGCAAAAATTCTTACATTTGCCCACTAGGTGGTGACATAGCATAACTGTAAATATGGCACAGGGGAAGAAGTCACTGGCAAACTAACAATGTGGAACATAAACAGATAATTAGGAAAAAGACTTGAAGCACTCTTTAAAAGAATATAGTCTCACACTTGCTAGGAAACTGCTTGCAGAGGATAGCAGCTTAGGACAGAAATCTCACAGCAGGCACCACACAGGTATGACTGCAGAAGTATCTGATAAAGCAGTCCAAGTGGCTACCCAATTTGAATGACTGTACTGTGGAATCTGTTTGGATAATATACACCAATGTGACCAGGACCTAGGTTAGTGGTGCATGCTCTTATGTCCTTTGGTGGCCTACACGCCAATTCTGATATTATTATTATTATTATTATTATTATTATTATTATTTCAGGTACTTATATAGTGCCATAAATTTACGCAGTGCTTTACATATACATTATACATTCACATCAGTCCCTACCCTCAAGGAGCTTACAATCTAAAGTCCCTAACTCACATTCATACATAGTATAGCTAGGCCCTGTACCTCGTCACAACTGGCTAGCCCAGTCACATAAGAAACTGTCCCACTGAGCACAGAAGGGCAATATGAGCTGTAGTTGATATCCCCTGGGTGTGTTCAGGAGCCTAGGGCAAGATGGGAGCCCAAGGGATTGGGTCTAGGGAAGGCAGATAAAGGGGCACCCTGCTACAACACCACTTAAGCCAACCAAAGACAAAGCAATTTTCCACCATCAGCACAGTCAGTGTTGATGGGGGAATCCCTCATGCGGAGCCATTGGGTTCACCCAGTGGGGACGGGGGAGTTGCCGTCCCCACTGGGAGAATACAGTGTTTACTGCTAGTGGATAAAATAGTCGCTAGCAATAATTGCATGTAAAATCCAACAAGCTGCTTGTACCCAAGTACAATCAACCAACTTGGGTACCTTTAGCCTGCCCATACATGGTTCAAATCTCAGACGGTCCCTTATGAACTGGCCAAGAGTCTAACCATCTATGGCTTTAGTCATAAACCAGAAAAGGAGTCCAGCCCCAAAAAATGCTCACTCCCCTTTGTGCTCCCTGCACAAAGAGAAGTAACCATAAAGCCTCGTACACACGATTGGACTTCCATTGAACTTTTCCATGTTTTTTTGTCCGAAGCCAACAAACAAACATGAACGTAGTGATGTAATAGACGTACTACGTGTTTTTTTCTGCTCTTTAGCGCCACCCTTTGGGCAACTTCTGCTAATATTGTCTTATGGTTAGCATTGGTTCTGAGCATGCGTGTTTGTACTTTGGATTGCATGATCCGACAAAACACATTTGTTGTCGGAAAGTTTGAGAGCATGCACAGCGAACATTTGTCCATGGAAATTCCGACAACTATTGATAGTTGTATTGTCCGATAAAACACGCCTGTCGGATCGTTGTTGTCGGAAAGTCTGATCGTGTGTATGGGCCTTAAGGGTTCCAGGACTATGGTTCTAGATTTTTTAAAACCTGCTGAATGGATATGGCGGCTAAATGTAAATAATGCACTCAATCAAGCCTATGCAACCAATCATCAGAAAGCGTAAGTCAAAGGCTATGTAAACCTGTACTTTTCAAGACAAACCTTTTCTTGCTCTCCCACAGCTCCATTCAGCTTGTGGTAGCAAATAAAACACATTATCATGAGTAAATTCACAAGTGGATAAGTTATTGAGTTTTCTGCTCATTCTGTCTACTTTATGTTTGAAATAGTATGTGACACAATGTATTATGTGCATTCTCTCTCCTTAAAATTTCCCCATAAGAAGCATAAAAAAGCCACAGTCATCAAAAGGAATGATACATTTAATATGTTTTTACTTAGTCACCTCGGTTTGCTGAGTCCTTAGCAGAATTGGCAAATTAGGATAATGCGACTATACATACACCAAAAATACTTTGCTAAACTGCAACTGGAAGCACATTTTGAGTTCCTAAACTGCTGTTTTTACAGAGGTCAATATTTATCTAAAACACAACCTATAAGAAGTTTGACATTTTAAGATATGCACCATCAATTAATATAATTGTACAGTTACTGATCACTAATGCATTATTAATATTACATTTTAGTTTAAGTTTAAAAGCAAAATATACTATGTCATGCCTAATAGTACAGCCATACACTATAGAAATTATTCTGATTATTTTTGTGTGTATGTGTATATATATATATATATATATATATATATATATATATATAGATACAGTAGATAGATAGAGCATGTGCAAGAGAGAGAAAGAGAGAGAGAAATGCAATAGATATATATATATATATATATATATATATATATATATATATATATATATATATATATATATATCCTGCCTAACTCCTTGGCACTGCTAATGTTCATCTGATTTTGACCACAGATATTTTATCTTTTACTCCCTGATGACCTTCTTGCTCACTATTGTTCCATTCAGTCTCTATGTATTGGTCCACACACTAGTGATGTTCACCCTCCGAGCGCCCCACAATGCACTGCATGCGGCACAGTGCATTCTAACCCCTGACTGGCTGAAGCAATGCACCTGACTGCTGGTCAGGTGCAAGGCTTTGCCAAATCAGGAAACAATGAATAGCTGGTTTTTAAGCAGTGGGCCGAGAAGCTGGTCGCCACATTCTTAACAATGGATGATTCATCATCTATCAGCGGGCTTCCCTGCTGACAGCTGAAAAAAAAAACATTGGCAGCAATATATAGTAATATGTCGGTTGGGATGAGAGAAAAGAAGCTGGGATAGCCGCACTCCAAAAAAACTCATCCTTTAATTAAAAATCACAAAACACATGCCACAGCAAAAAACAGCACAACAAAAGAAAAGCTATATAGTAATATGTCAGTGATGTCAGCCTTTAGAATGGGGATTTTTGATGTTTTAAGTTTGGGTCTCAAAGACTTTAATAGGGTTTTCAGTTCAGGTCCAAACTTGTTCCATGTTCAGGAGTTCTGGTGCGAACAAAACTGGGGGGGGGGGTGTCACTACCTCACACTATGCATACTTTGCCATGTAGGGCTATATCCTCCCCTACACTGGCTTACTGAATAAAATATGATGGTCTTTATTAATCAGCCAAACAGCTCTGGGTTTGGTTCAGCAGGGGTTCAATGAACTTCAAAGAAGTTCAGGTGCCAAACCCAAACCCCATTGAAATTATTGGGAGCCAAACTTGTCAAATTAAAAATGCTAATTTTTGGGGGGGGGGGGGATTCGCAAGGGGTGGGCATTTCCCTGTAAACCATCAACCAATACAAAAACAAGTAAAACTTTTAAAAACTCCATGCAGCTGGGGTAGCAGTGATTTTTTTTTTTAACTCTGACAATTACAAAGGAAAAAAGTTTTAATATTGTCAGCAAATGATTTTGACAGCTGTCATTTCCAGCTAAAAACAGCACACAGACCCCCTTTAAGAGTCTACTATGTATTGTGGGGGCCTTTAGAGGGGGTTGCATGCTGTGTTTTTTTTGTTTTATTTTGTTGAAGCCGCCATTTGCCGGCAATTCAAATGTTTTATGTTTTTCTTTGTTAATATAATTTTTGCTGTAGCACGTGCTACTGCAAGATAAAAAATAAAATAAAAAATGCCCACGAGTACCCCCCCAAAATGCATACCAGACCCTTTGAGTCTGGTATGGATTTTAAGGACATACTGCACACACAAAAAAGTGTGAGGTTCCCTTAAAAATCCATTCTAAACCTATAAATTGAATATGTAGCCTGGCTGGCCAGGAAAGGAGGGGAATGCACATGTGCTCCCCCCCTCAACCATACCAGGCAAGCTCTTTCCCCAGTGACACAGTGTAAAACAGGGGTAGGCTACCTTTGAGAGGTGGAGATCTACTTAAAGAAATTAACTAGCAAGGCCTAACTAAATAGTAAGGAACATAAATATCTTCTCTCTTCCTTTAGTACCACCATGTCAACCCCCACCAATGTGAATGAACTTCCAGTAGTTCTTCCAGTGTCTGCTTGGAATCCGGGTGTAAAGGAGAGTAGAAGGGAAAATCCCGCTGCTGCCAACCAATTGTGACGGTATTAGAATGATATCCCCGTCAAAGTCTTCCCTTCTCCCCATAAAGAAAATCACCCCAATATTCCACGAGGAGGAATATTCCTGGAATCACCCAATAAGCCACACATGGGTCAAGCTTATTGCTGGAACAAGACAGACTTTAATGGTACAACACACAGCTTATATGTAATTTACAAAGCTGTTGCAATGACAATCTCCGCCCCCTCACACTGGGGCTTCCATACAGATTATTAGGCAGACACTTCGGAGCCGACCCCGAAAACACATTTTCTTTAGATAATGACATCAGTGGAGTTAATTACTAGTTGTAACAGAATACGTTATCTAGACAGCTTGGCCCCGCATATAGAAGAGATAATTACCACAATGAAGCAATCAGAATAATTAACATGAGCCACTTCTAATCACAGTAAACAGTAAACACAGGTCTCCTTCACACACACAATAGATCAATTACCCTTTGAAATAGGACTGGCTGAGGAAGGGTCATTAACATTTCAATCAGCCTGTTAGCAGAGGAGTGAGTCCCACCTGAAATCACCTTCCCTCTAACACACACACACACATTAAACAAGCAGGGAGAATTACACTGAAGCATATGCTTCACAGTACCACCATGTCAACCCCCACCAAACGTGAAAGATAAGATGTGGGCTTAACAAATAAAATTGCCCCCCTTATTTAGAGTGGTCAATAAACGCTCTCAATGCTTAACCTCAATGGCAACTCTTTACACAGATCCATTGCTGTTTCAGTGTAAAGCTCCTCAGATGACTGGTATGTATGTCCAAACAAGCAATATCTTGCTAGGGAAAAGGCATCTAAATATTGTAAACACACAAACATTTTACTTGTGTACAATAGCAAAGTACAGGTTCACTTTAATGCAATTTTACTGTCTTTGTATATTTGAATAGGATTGTATTACTTTGTAATAAAGTGTAATCTTTCAACCCAATTATTGTGTTCTTTGAGCAGTTTGTGGTCTTTGGTTACAAGTAACTGTACATTTTTAACATCAATAATATGTGATCAAACCTGTAAATGGGGCAGATTCCCTTCCTTGCTCCCAGTCCTTGTCTGCAATTATTGTAAAGACAAAGACAGGGTGAATTTGAACAACGCAAAATTTACGGTAACATGGGATGACACCTCTGAAAGCACAATATATACATATATATATATATACACACACACATACATATGTGTTCTCTTCCCTATCTTCTCCATTCTCTCACTGTCTGTTCAACTAGGCTCTGTCTTTAGATCTTATATTCTTTTACTGTCCCGTGTTGCTCGATAGATTGCTTCTCTGACTACTGCCACTCTGCTTCATTCACATCTACAGTATTTTCATTACCATTTGTCTGTACTTGCATTTTTTTGGCCTTGTTTTTGTCTCTGTTGATGAGCAAAGCCAGGGACTCTGTCCACAATGTTACTTCCAGGGGGTATATGTTGCTTTAGCAATACCCCGTCCTCGATTGCTGCATTTCCAGCTGCCAGCATGCCTTGTGCTAGTTAGTTGATCTGCCCTATGATATATGCTATGTTATACTCACTGTTTATGAATTATGTCTAAAATTGTAGTAACACTCAGTGTTCTTAGGGGGAAGCTTGGGGGTGTTCCATTAGGGGTCATTTATTGAACATTATGTATTCCACTTGTTGCCTTGAGAAAGGCAGGCTGTGCCTCGCTGAAACATTGTTGCAATAAACAGGGGCGGACTGACCATTCGGGCTCTCGGGCACTGCTCGAGGGCCACATGCCACTAGGGGGCCACATCAGGGTTGCCAGCCTCAGTAAAACCAGGCACAGTATGTAAAAATCTGTGTTTTTTTACATCTGTGTTTCCCCATAATCTATTGCCTGGGGGCACCGTAATCTCCTATTGCCCGGGGGCCCCATAATCTCCTATTGCCCGGGGGCCCCATGAGTTGTCAGTCTGCCCCTGGCAATAAAGCTACTACATCATTCTCCTTGTTCACCTGTCAAAGTAATTTGAGTGCCTACAATACCTGTTGCTACATTATTTGTTTTGTCTGGAACACCAAGCCATTTATTTTGGATGGAGTGCTGATACAACCTTCCTTTGCCTATATATCAGATATATACAGGGCCAGATTCAAGAAGCTATTGCGCCCGCGCAACCATAGGTTGCGCGGCGCAATAGCTGTTTTGCTCCCGCGTAGCGAATGCCCCTGATTCAGGAACATCGCTACGCGGACTGCAGCCTAGGATATGACAGGCATAAGCCTCCTTATGCCTTCATATCTCAGGCTGCATTCTTGCGTTGTCCGCTAGGGGGCGCGGCCATTGTGATCGGCGTATAGTATGCAAATTGCATACTACCACCGATTCACAAAAGTTGCGCGGGCCCTGCGCACGCAAGGTACGGAGTTTCCGTACGGCGACTTTAGCGCAAGGTTGCTCCTGCTGTAGCAGGGGCAGCCAATGCTAAAGTATAGCCGCCCTTCCCGCTCGTGAAATTTAAATTTCACGTCGTTTACGTAAGTGAATCGTGAATGGCGCTGGAAGCCATTCACGTTCACTTAGAAGCAAATGACGTCCTCGCGACGTCATTTGCCGCAATGCACGTCGGGAAAGTTTCCCGACGGAGCATGCTCTGGTCGCTCGGCGCGGGAGCGCGCCTAATTTAAATGATTCCCGCCCCCGGCGGGATCATTTACATTAGGCGCCCTTACGCCCGGCTATTTAGCATAGCGCCCGCGCAATTTACGGAGCTACTGCTCCGTGAATCGCGGGCATATCAAAATATTTGCGTGGGCGCAGAGCAAAAATCGTTGCCCTTTGCCCACGCAAATATTGCACGGATCTACCTGAATCTGGCCCACAACAGTGTTTGTATCTCAATAAACTCGTTTTAGGAGTGACTCTGACCTTTTTAACTACTTAAAGCAGTTGTAAAGGAAACATTTTTTTTTTGCTGAAATTACCGTTTACAGGGTATAGAGACATAATAGTTAACTGATTCCTTTTAAAATTGATTAAAAATAGATAAAAATCAATCATATAATGTACCTCTAATTTCATTTTTGCATCTAGTTTCGGTTTTGCATTTAGCTTCATTTTTGCATGTTATCCTGCCTCTGTGCATGTACAGAGCCATAGAGGAATGATGGCTTGAAAAATGAAACTAGAATCTCCCAGTACTGTGGTCATCAGGAAACAGACAACCAGGAAGTGTCCAGAACAGAGAAGAATTACAGCGACATCAGAGCAAAAACGAACAATGAGGACATGAAACCAGGACTGCAGTAAGGTAAAGGAAGCTATTTAGCTAAAATAAAAAATTCTTTAGTGACCCTTTAAGGATCCCTTCATGCCGATATACGTCAGCAGAAGGGCACGGTGGGGTCACGACCGCGCCGCCGGTGTGCCCACGTGATCCGGTCCGAAGCTCCATGGCCACGGGACCGCGGACCCAATCAACCCGGGTGTCCTGCGATCGGTCACAGGAGCTGAAGAACGGGGAGAGGTGTGTGTAAACATACCTTCCCCATTCTTCACAGTGGCAATGTCATTGATCGTCTGTTCCCTGATAAAGGGAAATACGATCAATGACGTCACATGTCCAGCCCCACCCCCCTACAGTTAGAAACACATATGAGGTCACATTTAACCCCTTGCACACAATGTGTTAAACTAGTGAATAAGATTCACCTGGTAGGTGAAACAAACAATACAATATAGGACGCCGGGATCAGCTGGCGTGCGTGGTGACCAACACTAAAACCACCGACATATATTTTATGCAAAGCACCTATTCATGCATGAAACATATGTCGGTGGTTTTAGTGTTGGTCACCACGCACGCCAGCTGATCCCGGCACCCGACTAGCACCTGACTAATCTGATCCATCCCAGGATACCGAGCGGATAGCTTTCACACAGCCGAGCGAGGTTCCCCAGTGAGGAAGTTTTTGTCACGCACGCAGTCCCAGTGCCGGGCAGGCACTTACCAAGTAATAGGCCAATCAGCTGATGTCTTTTAAGTGTATTTTAATAAAACAGTATTATACTATGAGATCCCCTTTTGTTTTTCCTGCGGTTTAAATACATCATTTTGTACCAGTGGACTCCCTGTTGCAGCTTTTGCCATACAGTGTGCAGGCACTCATCCTGCTCAGTGTGCATGACCCACTTTTCTAAGGGGTCCATACGTAAGGGTAAGCGCATAAGTTATCCAGAGTACTTCGGGTGAAACTAGATGGTGAAGGCGTTCTCCTTATCTGCTGTGAATTTAACCACATGCATCCATCCACATGAACTTTTCTTTTTATGAACTTTTTCACATGATCACATCACATTTGTGATAATCTGTGTTATTGCATTTAATTTTTTTATTTTTTTTTTATGAAATTTGCTATTATCTGGGCGAGTTTTTCCTGTAATTTTTATGTGTTGAAACTTCATTTTAATTATTTTTTTTAGATGTTTATATAATTGCACAATAGCAGTACCGTCCTATATTGTATTGTTTGTTTCACCTACCAGGTGAATCGCATTCACTAGGTTAACACATTGTGTGCAATTGGTTCACATGTTGAACCACAGCGCCCTCATCCACATATATATTCACGTACACAGTTCACCCCTGAAAACTGAGGAGCAGCTTTTTATTTGTATATTTTGCATATACCATCCTCCCTTTTGGGGGGTTGTATATAGATTACACTATATTTAAATACATAATTTCTGGCGTGGAAAAACACTTTCTATCACACATTTAACCCCTACAGTGCCCCCTAGTGGTTAACTCCTAAACTGCAATTGTCATTTTCACAGTAATCAATGCATTGTTATAGCACTTTTTGCTGTGAAAATGACAATGGTCCCAAAAATGTGTCAAAACTGTCCGATGTGTCCGCCATAATGTCTCAGTCACGAAAAAATCGCTGATCGCCGCCATTAGTAGTAAAAAAAAAAATTATTAATAAAAATGCCATAAAACTATCCCCTATTTTGTAAACGCTATAAATTTTGCGCAAACCAATCGTTAAACGCACATTGCGATTTTTTTCTCAAAAATAGGTAGAAGAATACGTATTGGCCTAAACTGAGGAAAGACATTTTTTTTATATCTATTTTGGGGACATTTATTATAGCAAAAAGTAAAAAATATTGTTTTTTATTTCAAAATTGTCGCTCTATTTTTGTTTATAGCGCAAAAAATTAAAACCGCAGAGGTGATCAAATACCACCAAAAGAAAGCTCTATTTGTGGGAAAAGAAGGACGCCAATTTTGTTTGGGAGCCACGTTGCACGATCGCGCAATTTTCAGTTAAAGCGACGCTGTGCCGAATCGCAAAAAGGGGCAAGGTCCTTAACCTGCATATTGGTCTGGGTCTTAAGTGGTTAAAGGGGACGTACAGGTACACCCATTTACGCAGCCGTGCCATTGTGCCGATGTACATCGTCATGCGCTGGTCGACAAGCATATAAAGGCAAAGAGTGGACACACCCAAAAAAACATTTTGATTTTTTTTTCTTTTTATGCACTTAGTAGGTTGTTAATTGATAAAAAAAAAAAAAATATATTGCTTTAATTATGAAAACTTGTTCATTTTATAATTTTGCCTAAAACTTTTGCACAGTCCTGTATAGCTAAATGTATTTGTATTTCCACTTGCCTACTGGGCCTAGTCTCACGCTTCTCACATAAGTGTAAAAATCTTTTTTTTTTTGCTAAAATAATTCAATAGAACCCCCAAACATTACATGTACAGTATCTCACAAAAATGAGTAAACCCCTCACATTTTTGTAAATATTTTTTTATATCTTTTCATGTGACAACACTGAAGAAATTACACTTTGGTACAATGTAAAGTAGTGAGTGTACAACTTGTATAACAGTGTAAATGTGCTGTCCCCTCAAAATAACTCAACACACAGCCATTAATGTCTAAATCGCTGGCAACAAAAGTGAGTACACTCCTAAGTGAAAATGTCCAAATTGGGCCCAATTAGCAATTTTTCCTCCCCGATGTCATGTGACTTGTTAGTGTTACAAGGTCTCAGGTGTGAATGGCGAGCAGGTGTGTTATCGCTCTCACTCTCTCATACTGGTCACTGGAAGTTCAATATGGCACCTCATGGCAAAGAACTCTTTGAGGATCTAAAAAAAAAAAAGAATTGTTGCTCTACATCAGGGTTCTCCCAACTTTTCAAACGAAGGGCCAGTTTATTGTCTTTCAGACTTTAGAAGAGCCAGACTCTGGCCAGCGAGGGCAGAAAATGTCCTGGGCTTGTCATCAGTGAGAATAAATATGGCCTCAGGGTTGGTGGTCAGTAAGATGAGGAGTAGTGCCCCTATTAGTAGGAGGAATAGTATTCCATCATTGGTATCAGTGGAAGAAATGGTGCCTCCTTGTTGGTGTCAGTGGAAGGAATAGTCCCTCATATCAGTGAGAGGCATGGTGCCCGAGGGCCGGATAAAGGCTAGAAAAGGGCCAAATCTGGCCCTCGGGCCGCAGTTTGGAGAACCCTGCTCTACATAAAGATGGCCCAGGCTATAAGAAGATTGTCAAGACCCTGAAACTGAGCTGCAGCACAGTGGCCAAGACCATACAGCAGTTTAACAGGACAGGTCCCACTCAGAACAGACTTCGCCATGGTCGACTAAAGAAGTTGAGTGCACATGCTCAGCGTCATTAAGAGGCTGTCTTTGGGAAATAGACGTGATGCCAGCATTGCTTCAGAGGTTGAAGGGGTGGGAGGTCAGCATGTCAGTGCTCAGATCATAAGCCGCACATAAGACACAGAAAATATTTGCTAGGGCCACCTTTCCTGCTAACAGCTCCCCATAGTACCCTCTCTACACTCCTTGTGCTTCATGTTGAATGTCTTTGGTATATTGCACCCCCAATAATAGCCTCTTTACACTGGAAATCAGTAAAGCCTTTGATTACTCACCCCTTACATAGGTAGTCATTAGGGATACGTGAAGTTTTTGTTTTACTGAAACTCTGGCAAGAATTCTGGGATTTGGTGATATTTCAGCATTCACCGTAGTAGGGAAGGTGGAATTAAAGCATTTCTATAGTCAAAATGTTAAATAATATATTAATTTCTACATTTCAGCATTGCATTTCAATTATTTGTAGACTAGTCCTATTAATCTGTATGATCCTAAAGTTTGTAAACATTATTTTGTGAAGAATTCCGCACATTTATTTGATTTCACAAGTTCACTATGCCCTGTGAGTTTTTATGAGCAGACACTGCTATGTCACAGAATTCCTAGAGCCTACCTTCTGAACTACAGAGCTGACAAAGAAAGCAGAATCGCAGCCGAAGGCCGCAAGACCGCAAACAAAAAGGAGGAGTGGGACTTTAAATGAGGCTCATGATGGCAAAAATGAATACAGTGGTGGAATATTAAATATTTAATACTGTCACATATCAAACAAGTTTAACATACATTGGATTGCACATACAAAGAAGAGCACCTCATGAAGGTGCCGGTTTCCAAGCTGGCAAAAACTAGTACTAACATGTTTATGCACATTAATAATTGGTAAAGTTCAGGGGATCCACCAAAATTTATAGTTGAGTATAAATATAACAAGGGTAGTGTCATGGACCTTGCAGTGCTGGAATGTTTCTACTTTATAATCCTAATTCATGTATTTCAGAAGATTGGACATTACTGACAGTTCATTACAGGAGATACTGGACACATTACAAGTGGTTTAGTTGTCCTGACTAGGTCAATAGACAATGACCCTTCAATGCTTAGCTCAGGCTATTGAAATGCTAAGTGGAACCGGCTTGTGAAATACCTTTTATTGTGTTCTGCAGGTTACAAGCGGTTGTCAGAGACGGGACGTCTCTAGGAGATAATTACCTCCACTAAATGACTTTTAGAATGTTTGAAGATGTATGTGTTTACGCTAAAAGACTTTGTATTGTTCTAAAGGTCAGAAGTCTCCTGTCAGGAGTATTGAATTAGCATGTTATTATCTAAAGAAATGTAACCTCTCAGAGGTAGTAATTAAGTTCTGCTAAATAGACCGGGCTATTGTGTACATTGATTACCCCCTGGGGCTTCTATCTCAATACACATAATAGTCTTTCTATCCAAGCTATTGGACCAATCCCTGTTGACTATTTCAAGTCCTCATTTGCATGATTAAGGAGGACCTGAGTGAGGACTGCATATACTTTACAATTGACCAATAGGAAAGCGGTTGTTGGGAGTGGGATGTTCCAAATTCTGTATAAAAGTGTGCTGTGTACTTGAAAATAAAGAGTCCTGTTTGAACTTACATACAGCCTGCCTGGTGTTTGTTCTTAATGGGTCTGAATGGCACATAGCTGTAGTTCGGATCCCGGAACCTTGGATGACTGGACCATCAGACGTTGCAATCTGCAAGCTGACTGAATAGTAGCCGAGGAGTGTCGGGAGAGCAGAACCGGGCGAGCAAAGGATCTCGTCACAGATAGCATCTGCACAATCCATAGTCTTTCTTAAATAAGAGGTGGTATCTTAACGACTACATAAGTAATCCAGCTGGATTTAAAGTCCTATCTAAAATATTAAAATAGGATAAATTAGGGCAAGACGTTTTTTCATTTAAGAATAAATTATATATTACTAGACATTTTCACAATTTTGATTTTTTTTTTAAGAGACATTTGAATTTGATAGCTAAGCACTTAGAGAGATTCACCAATTCCCACCTGGCTCATTGCTAATTCTCACATAAAATACGCCTGTGCACAGTGAATCTAATAACCATTCATTAAGCACTAACTGAATTCCATCTTAGAGCTTAGTTTTTAATTCTAAATACTTAGATAAACCCAACCCTATGCTATACATATTTTGGTATTATTCATAGTATATATGCAGTATGCAGAATAAAATATGATGCCGATGATCATCCACCAGACAACCTAGTGTTTAGATGAGAGTTTACTACTAATACTGAGCATGGAATGTCACCACACCAATGTTCAACTCACTGTAAACAGAGAATGGGAAGCTTTCCATTGTTGCTCTGGTGCTTTTTAGTCTACCACATATTTTGGCCATGGGCCTTCATCAGGGAGCACTTCAAATACACACATATATTTAAACCTCACAAGACCAAGAAGCACTACATAATTAATGAAATCATTAATTAGCAAAATTTCACCCAGCTAGGTAGTAAAGATGATGACCCAGCATAATGAGTACATTATTATAGTAAGCAATTGTTTCTCCTGTGCCATCCAGCTATCTGCAGTAGAAGAGAATGAAAGTAACAGAAAAGCAAATAACCTTAACATAAAAACTTGTGCAATGAATAGCAGGAATATGGGACAAAATAACAGGTTGTGTGAACTGTATATAGAGATTGCAATACAAAACTACTTTAACCACTTAAGACCCGGACCATTATGCAACATCGCACGACCGCGCAATTGTCAGTTAAAGCGACGCAGCGCTGTATTGCAAAAAGTGCTCTGGTCAGGAAGGGGGTAAATCCTTCCGGGGTGAAGTGGTTAAAACAGCATCAACTCTCCTACATACACTTGTATACAGTGTTTTAGGAAATCAGCAGGTAGGTTGTTCTACACATCTAGGATGCATCACCTAGGTTTCTCACATACACATGGTGAGGGATTCCAGAATTCATGGAAAACTATATACACAATCAGAGACCTACAGTTGATCCAGAGGAAGGCAAAAAAAACAGCAAGGAATGCTTCAATTTGCTCCAGCAGGGCTAAAAATTCATTCTTGATCCCCCCAGAGGCAATTGATATTCCCTGGATCAACTTTACCTATAAATATTAGTACCCAGTTATATAATGTACATTTAGGAAAGAATCCAGACCTTTTTTAAAGAAATCTACTGAGCTGGTCTATTCCACATTTCTGAATGTTGGTGGACATCGGCCGTTTAAAAAAAAAATGGCCGACATTCTGCCCGTGTGTATGTCGGTCTATCTGACAGAAACTGACAGTTTGTCCGGCTTCTGTTGGATGAGCATGCTGGAAAACCAGCAGCTGACCAACTCCTGATCAGCACTCTCAGCCAATGGCAGAGAGCATTAGACCCCTTTCACACTGAGGAGTTTTTCAGGCGGTACAGCACTAAAAATAGCGCCTAAATACCACCTGAAAAACTCCTGCCCAGCCTTCTCAATGTGAAAGCCCCAGGGCTTTCACACTGAGGCGATGCGCTGGCAGGAGAGAAAACTTTTTCCTGCAAGCAGCATCTTTGGAGCGGTGAGAGGAGCAGTATGTATACCGCTCCTTCACCGCTCCTTCCCATTTAAAAAAAAATGGAAACCGCGGTAATGCCGCCCGCAATGCGCCTCTGCAGAGGCGCATTGTGCTCGGTATTAACCCTTTATTAATACTGCACCACTAGCGGCCGAATCCCGTGGCAATTGCGACGGTATATCGCTGCTATTTTTAGCGGCGCTATACCGCCACCGCGCCTCCTGCCCCAGTGTGAAAAGGGGCCTTAATCAAAGTGTTTTGGCGGGGGGTGCCCCCCTGTCAGAACACAACAGCTCAGCTGAGAAGATCACTGCACTAACTTTGCATAGTTAGTACAACGGCTACAGCCGGAGCTGACAGTTGTTTTAGTTTAACCCGCTGGGTTGGGTCTGTACCAGGCATTACTGTAAAGAAGCCTTTCTGTATTTGGAGATTAATTCTCTTTTCCACTAGACTTAAAGGGCCAGATTCTCAAACGAGATACGACGGTGTATCTCCAGATACGCCGTTGTATCTCTGAGTTGCGCGGTGGTATCTATGCGCCTGATTCTTAGAATCAGTTACGCAAAGAGATTCCGTAGATCCGACTGGCGTAACTGTGTTACACCGTCGTATTGTAACTGCATATTTACGCTGACCACTAGGTGGCGCTTCTGTCGAATTCCGCGTCGAGTATGCAAGTTAGCTAGATATGCGAATTCACGAATGTACGCCCGGCCGACACAGTACATTTACGCCATTTACGTTAGACTTTTCCCGGCGTATAGTTACCCCTGCTATATGGTGGCGTAAGTGCAGCGTACCAATGTTAAGCATGGCAGTCGTTCCCGCCTCAAAATTTAAAAATGTTACGTTGTTTGCGTAAGTCGTCCGTGAATGGGGCTGGACGTCATTTACGTACACGTCGAAACCAATACGTCCTTGCGGCGTACTTTGACGCAAAGCACACTGGGATATTCCACGGACGGCACATGCGTCGTAAGTGCAAAACGTCAATCACGTTGGGTCACAGCACATTGACATAAAACACGCCCCCCTGTTTAACATTTGAATTAGACAGGCTTACGCCGGCCGATTTACGCTACGCTGCCGCAACTTACGGAGCAAGTGCTTTGAGAATACAGCACTTGCCCGTCTAAGTTGCGGAGGCGTAACGTAAATCGGATACGTTACGCCGCCGCAAAGATATGCCGTTCTACGAGAATCTGGCCCAAAGAGTGCCCCCTTGTCCTCTGTGATGACCTTAAAATGAATAACTCAACACCAAGTTTTCTATATGAACCACTTATGTATTTATACATGTTGATCATATCCCCCCCAAACCACCTTTTCTCAATAGAGAATAAATTCACCAACTCAGCATAATACTGTACAATTCACATTATGTGCTATTAATGACTTTATCTGACTAAGAAATAGGTATTACAGAAGAAAAATTCTCTAAAATATCTCACACTCTGTCCAGGTCATTTGCATATCTACTTGTGAATGACAGTATCTGTATCTTGCATTTTAGGTGCAATGAAGAGTGTAAAATGGTGTAAAATCCTGAACTCGGATAAGGGTGAAAGAACTGGAAAACATCAGGCTTGAAGGGATAAAGCTAGTCACATTGTCTGACAAATATCTTACACTAGACTGGTTTAAAGAGTATTGTTTTAAATACATTACATTGACCTTTGCAGTCAGGATTACTGCCACATTCACATTTGTTACAGTATTATTAAAGTATTATTAAAGTAATTTATAGGTAAATTCAAAGTAATTTCCAGTAAAAATCTGCAAGCCATATAATTTCTATAATTCATTATGACTCTTTTCTCTGCTGCAATATACGTTCCATTTTAATTTTAATAAGCAATTTATTATGTCAGTTCAAAGGTGAAATTAAATTGTAGCTAATAAGAGGGTAGTGGGTAAGATGGTAAAGATAAAAATAAACCAGCTGCCTTATTCATGAGATATACTATATATGCTGGGCACTTACCAAACTGAGAAAACGGGCAAGCTTGTCTGCATCATTTGAAGAACAGTTCTACCTAAACCTGACATTTCACTACGGAAAGAGGTTTAGAGGATAAAGGAGTCATTTGTATACTAGTACTTTTTTTATTTTAAATATTTAAGCAGTCTTAAGGAAACGTAAAGAAGATGTAGACATTTTCTCTAAACCTGTTTATTTAAAATGAGAACAGAACATTGTGAAATAGTAGGCCTGTACTAAATTAGTCCCCTAAGTGCATAAAATCCCATTTGCAAGTTTGCTAAAAAAAATTTTTCTCCAGGTAGAAAAGCTGCTGATGCAAGAGCTTCTATTAGTACTTTGATATTTTGTGTAGTATTTTGATGCATGCAGAAATAAGTAGTCATGCCTTCTCTTAAATTCTCTGCCAATATAAATCAGAATGTGCTGGGGAATTACACAGCCAAACCATGCAGTCCAGGAGAAAGGAGGGGTGCCTATATTAAGCTGAGAAATAGATAGGCTTACTATTCTTCCAATGTTATTATCAGCAGCCAGACATCTTACCTCGGACAGACCATCACCTGATCCACATAGACTCAGTCCTTGAATTTCAACTGCCTCTGACCATGCTTTAGACAAGGTTTGTATTGTCTATTGGTTGAACTAGATTCACACTTGTCTTTTTTTCATCCTCATTAACTATGTAACAATACATTTAAGACACGCATAGAGTTTGTTTTTTCCAACATTTTCTCTTTTTCGAGGTTTAATATTTATTTATTTCAATTAGAATGTGCTTTGGCCTCAGCAGATCTATCTATGGCATGTCAGGTACTTCATGTCTGGGCAATCAATTGTTTAGCTCCAAGGCATTGCACCTTCGGTCCTTAGCATATGAGTAAGCACCAACTAGGGCCTGCGGCATTTCCCCAGGGAACCACTTGAGCTTGGGGTAAGGGTTAGGGGTTAGGGTTTCCCATTGAAAAATAAGGCTAGGACTCAGGAATTGGAACAATGACCTCCCCCAGAGGTCAAAGGTTAGAAAGTGGGTTCCCAGAGGTCAAAGGTCATGGGGCATGGCTGACCTACCCCCACCAAAGTGTATCGCCTACCCCAACTAAGTGGGGGAATGAACAAGTCAGGCAAAGTGTTTTGAAATGCTTCACAAACTGTTTTTTTAGCAGCTTCCACAGTATCAGATTGGTTGAGACAGTCACTCAGCTATTTACCTAAAAGCCACAACTACTGACAGCTCAAAGCTGTCACCCTTGATGTTCCCTCCCAGCTGCTCTCCAAGGATTGACTGAGGGGTGCCCACAGCTTGCTTTCTTCTCCATAGGTGCTAAACCCAGGAAACAGAGTCCAGGATCTTTCCAAAATCACTGGGCAGACCCTGCTGTCTATACAAAATGTAACCCTTCCTGGGATGGAGAATGTTAAACGACCATTTGATTTTGCCCTGTATGGACAAAGTAAATGATCACTTTAAGGCTTGGTTCACACTATCTTCCAATGCTGCTCACAGCATGGGTCCGGTGCGTCCCCTTTCACCGTTTCAGTTTCAATTTCAGCCCAAATTGTTGGCTAAATTCAGGCCTGAAACAGACTAAAAGACGCACAGGACCCCTGTGCAAATTTGCACCGAAACCTCAGCGGAGATATGTGAATCAGCTCCATAGTCAATCAAAATCTCTCGCTATTGCGAATTGGATGCAGGGAAACTGCATCCAATTCGCATTAGTGTGAACCCAGTCTTAAGCCTCGTACACACGCTCAGTTTTCTCGGCAAGAACCAGCAAGAAAACTGCTGGCAGAGCTTTATACAAGGCTGTGTGTACGAGGCTTTCAGGTTTCTTATCTGGAAATCTGCCCAGAATCTCAATGAGAAAAATAGAGATCCTGCTCTCTATTTTCTCGTGGAAACCCGCGCATGCTTGAAATGACTTAACGCATGCGTGGTAGCTTCCATGGCATAGGTAGGGTGAAGCAAGATGGCGGCGATGGCATTGAATGTAACAAGGGCATGCTTGACGTACGAGACAACATCACTGCGTTCTTGCCTTTCAAAAGAACAGCGGTTCTTTTGAAAGGAGTGTGTGTACACTTGGGCGGCAAGAGATTCTTGCCAAGAATCTCGTCAGGAAAAAATAAATACATTTCCTGACGAGATTCTGGCCCGTGTGTACGAGACTTGAGTGTTGTATATAGCTTCTGTAAAGCTTCACTAGCCTGCAATTTAAAGGGGACTTACAGGTACACCCATTTGCGCAGCCATGCCATTGTGCCGATGGACACACCAAAAAACAATTTGATTTTTTTTTATGCACTTAGTAGGTTGTTAATTGATAAATAAAAACGATCTATTGCTTTAAATATGAAAACTTGTTCATTTTACAATGTTGCCTAAAACTTTTGCACAGTACTGTACAGCTAAATGTATTTGTTTTTCCACTTGCCTACTGGACCTAGTCTCACTGTAGAACTCACCATTATTTTTAACAAAGCACAGTAAAGATAAACTGCTTTTTAAAAATCATATAATATACTAATGGCAGCTATTCTTAGAAGGCAGTGTACATGTAGCTAAAAGTGGTTGTAAACCCTAAGGCCTTGTACACACGACCGAACATGTCCGCTGAAACTGGTCCGCGGACCAGTTTCCGCGGACATGTCTGACCGTGTGTAGGGCCTAGCACCCAGTTTTCCGGCCTAGCGGACAGGTTTCCAGCGGACAAAAGTTTCTTAGCATGCTAAGAAACTTGTCCGCTGGAAACATGTCCGTCGGACATGTCCGATGGTTAGTACGACTCATCGGACATGTCCGCTGGTTATGACGTATAACCAGCAGCCCGAAATCCCTTGCATGCGTCGAATTGATTCGACGCATGAGTGGAAGCATTGAACTCGCGTGTTAGAGAACGTCGGTGTCTTATACATCACCGCGTTCTCTGTCCGCTGGGATTTTGGTCTGATGGTGTGTACACACATCAGACCAAAAGCTCCCAGCAGACATGTCTAAGAAACTTGTCCGCTGGAAACATGTCTGTCGGACATGTCCGATGGTTAGTACGACTCATCGGACATGTCCGCTGGTTATGACGTATAACCAGCAGCCCGAAATCCCTTGCATGCGTCGAATTGATTCGACGCATGAGTGGAAGCATTGAACTCGCGTGTTAGAGAACGTCGGTTACATCACAGCGTTCTCTGTCCGCTGGGATTTTGGTCTGATGGTGTGTACACACATCAGACCAAAAGCTCCCAGCAGACATGTCCGATGAAAACGGTCCGCGGACCGTTTTCATCGGACATGTCTGCTCGTGTGTACAAGGCCTTACATTTACGCAGTAAAGTGACTAGCCTCAGGTAATACACAGAGATTAAACAAATTCTCCTACATAAGTTGTACCTGTTTATTATGCAGCACTCTCTCCTCTAGAGCCTTCTAAAACACATATTTTACACAGTATCACTTACTGTATCTCTAGAAAGCAGGGGACACTAATCTGACATCACACGCACACACTGCAGAGCTAAAACACAGAGATCAATGAAATCCGAAAGCTGATTGGAGAGAAGGGACACCCCCTCCCCTTTAACAGGCTCAAAGGTGAGGCTATGCGCTACCTTTTGTGTGCTGGAGGAGGGAAAACTATCTCCCTCGAGGCTGTTGTGTCAGTTTAGAGTCTTTTCAGTGACTTATGCAGATAGCAGAGGGATCAGAAATCAGAAAGAAACCATATTGGATGCATTGATTTCAGGGCAGTACACTTCATATGGGGATGTGCTTTGTTATTTTTTCATGTCTGAGGGTTACAGCCACTTTAAAGCTAAACTATGTAAAAAAATAAAACTACATTGCCTCCCCAATTTTACAGATTGCAGTGCTGGTATCAATTAGAGATAATCTATAAGATAAGACTGGTTGGAAACTAGCATGCAGAGCAACTTCAGAGCTGCTGCTCATCACAAACAGAGCCTTGAGTGTGAGTTACTACTAGATGTTTCTTTTTTTTTTTAAATAAGCTAGGGATTGTTTATCCAGGAGATACTTTTGTTGTTTTTTGTTTTTAGAATGGCTGTAGTTTTGCTTTATTATAAAAAATAATCCATCCTATAAATAAGTGTTATGCCACGTACACACGCTCAGAATTTCTGACAAAAAATGTTGGACGGGAGCTTGTTGTCAGATATTCCTACCGTGTGTAGGCTCCATCGGACATTTGCTGTCGGAATTTACAACAAAAATTTGAGAGCTGGATCTCAAATTTTCTGACAACAAAATCCTTTCTCGAAAATTCTGAGCGTGTGTAGACAATTCCGATGCACAAAATTCCACGCATGCTCTGAATTGAGTACAAGACGGAAGCGATTGGTCTGGTAAAACTAGTGTTCGTAATGGAGATAGCACATTCGTCACGCTGCAATTTTTTTAATCTTTTAATGCAACGCATTCTCTTCTTCTTTATAATGCTAAAATAATGAAGTTGTTTTGCTGCTGATATTCACACAGAGTTCTGACAAACTGATTTCTCCGCGACTCCGAGAGATCGGGAACAGCAGCAGATGACATATAAGCGCAAATCGTCTCTCACCAAACTTCTACTAACACAAGATTAGCAGAAGGAGCCCAAAGGGTGGCGCACTTGGTATTGAACTTACCTTTAATAGTGCCTTCGTAGTGTTGTACATCACCGCGTTCTTGGCGTTCGGAATTTCCGACAACATTTGTGCGACCGTGTGTAGGCAAGACAAGTTTGTGCCAGCATCTGTTTGAAAAAAATCCACGGTTTTGTTGTCGGTTCCACGGTTTTGTTGTTATATATATATTAGGGCTGTGGAAATTAACTATTAATTCATCGATTAATCTTTAATTTTTTTGATCGATCAAAATTATTTTGATTGGTACTCACCTCTCCGCCGGCTTCCGGGCCTTCAGGGAGTTCCGTCGGATATCCGGTGACGTCATGGACACCGGCGGGGCTTGCCGTGTCCATCTGAAGGGCTCCATTGCTGTGCCTTCATATCTGCATGCCAGCGGGACCTTACTATCTGCCACATGCAAGGGCTGTTGCACTTCCATCTATCAACCTGGTATTCTACAACCATCCACTGGGAGTTGTGATAGTTCCCTTCACGGGACATCTACATGCCGACGGACTGATGTTAACTCCTCCTCATCAAGATTCAGCAGTAGTATCGTTGTACACATTTTTATACCAGTATCATACTTAGCTACATGTTTTTATGACTGCTTTTGCTACCGTTTAGTATTACTAGCACCATTTTTACCGTTTATGTAGCTACATCGATTTTATCTCCAATATTTATTTTGTTACCTACTTGAAGACTATAAAAGTTTTAATGCAATTCCCATCGAGCGCTGCCTTTGTGTGTTTTTTCTCCATTTTCCAGTGGTTGGTAGCTGCACTGGAAATCAGCCTGCAAGGAGATCGGCTAAAAGTAGTTGGATCTGTATGTGCGTTATAATTAATCGAAATTAGTCGATTAATCGATTAATCGAACACAAAAATGTTGATCAGTAACAGCCCTAATATATATACAGACCAAACTAGGGACAAGGGTACAAGGATTGCAAGGAAGAGTGATCACGGCTGGGAACAGAACAGAGGGGGGCAGGAGTAAGGCACAGACTAGATCAGGACAAGGCTAAACAGTAAGGCAGGGACCAAAATCGTGACGCACCGGGGGAAGGTAAGAGAAGCCTTAAGTAGCCACCAGGCAGCTGAACACTAATTAGCCTGATTGCAATAGCCTGCTGGGGTAGAAACCTGCTGGTGAACACTGGAACTGTAGCAAACAGCCCAAAGCAGGATGGTGCCACCAGCAGGTGAACTTAATCCGAACACTTTCTTTGATGAACGACAACCACAGGAAAATTAAGGATTAGTCACCTCAAGAGTATATTGGTTTCAAAGTGCAACTGCAATCTCTGATTTCAGTGTAAAGAAGTTGTGGTGTCACCCAGGGTTCTCATCCATGCAGGTTGAAGAACGGGCAGGGTTGAGCAACTAGCTTGCCAGTTTTTTCCAGGTTTGGTAAAGGGCTCAGAAGCTTTGCAGAGTGTTGAGTGCTGTACACAGTCCTCCCTAATAGAGGTATGCATGTGTGTACAGTTCCTGTAAAGTCTGTGGGGAAACAGAGAGAGGCCCTAACCCAGACAGTCATTGCAGTGGCTTTGCTAGAATAAGCCAGGAGGCTAAACAAAGCATTTTGAGTTGTTTTGTAGCACTGGAAGAGGGGGGGGCTATTAAACTCCTGCAAATGTAACCTGTTTAACATCTAATCTGGCCTTTCTTTGAATAAAAATGGGCGAGGATGACCTGAAAAAGACAATTCCCCTAATGCGCTTCCACTTGAAGCTGGTTTCCATAATATACTGTATATACTTTGGCCTTTTTTCCAAACATAAATTAGGCAAATTGTTTACTGTCTTGGTTGTCAGTAGAGGGAGCCATTTAACTACACAGCAAACCCTTAAACCCTAGTAATGGTTTCTGAATACCATTTTGAATTTCACACCCTACAAAATACAATTGTATTTTATTAGTTTTTCTGCTGCTGGTGTTCTATAAGGAGTGAAATATTTTTGTGCACAGGTAGTAATGCAAAGAGCAATCACCCATATTGCTCTGTAGTCCCCCATCGCAAAAAAAAATACTGTATTTATCGGCATATAACACGCACAGGTATATAACACACACCTTCAATTTAAGAGGGAAGTTTCAGGGAAAAAACTAAAATTTTAAATAAAGAATTTTGAAGCAAAATAAGGGTCAGTGTCAGTGCCCATCATTGCAGCTAAATCAATGCCCATCTGTAGCCTCATAATTGCCTATCAATGCAGCTAAATCAATGCCCATCTGCAGCTTCACCATTGCCATGAATGCAGCCTGATCAATGCCCATCTCACCTCAGATTACTGCTGACTCAGAGGGGAAAGGGAGGGGGGCGGGATGAGCACCATCAGATTACATACAGCGTGAATCTCCTGTTTACTCGGCGGCCTCTTTAACCACTTGACAACTGGGCACTTAAACCCCCTTAATAACCAGACCAATTTTCAGCTTTCGGTGCTCTCACATTTTGAATGACAATTAGTCATACAGCACTGTACCCATATGAAATTGTTGTCCTTTTTTTCACACAAATAGAGCTTTCTTTTGGTGGTATTTAACCGCTTGCCGACCGCCGCATGTATATGTATATGTTCGTCCTCAGAATGGCACGTACAGGCATATGGGCGTACATGTACGTCCCCGCCTTTCAGCGGGTCGGGGATCCGATCGGGACACCCCCGCTACATGCGGCGGTCGGAAACCCGCGGGGAGCGTTCCGGGACGAGGGCGCGGCTATTCGTTTCTAGCCGCCCCCTCGCGATCACTCCCCAGAGCTGAAGAACGGGGAGAGCCATATGTAAACACGGCTTCCCCGTGCTTCACTGTGGCGGCTGCATCGATCGAGTGATCCCTTTTTATAGGGAGACTCGATCGATGACGTCATACCTACAGCCACACCCCCCTACAGTTGTAAACACACACTAGGTGAACCCTAACTCCTTCAGCGCCCCATGTGGTTAACTCCCAAACTGCAACTGTCATTTTCACAATAAACAATGCAATTTAAATGCATTTTTTTGCTGTGAAAATGACAATGGTCCCAAAAATGTGTCAAAATTGTCCGAAGTGTCCGCCATAATGTCGCAGTCACGAAAAAAATCGCTGATTAGTAGTAAAAAAAGAAAAAAATAATAAACGCTTATTGCGATTTTTTTTACCAAAAATAGATAGAAGAATACGTATCGGCCTAAACTGAGGGGGAAAAAAATGTATATATGTTTTTGGGGGATATTTATTACAGCAAAAAGTATTGCATTTTTTTCAAAATTGACGCTCTATTTTTGTTTATAGCGCAAAAAATAAAAACCTCAGAGGTGATCAAATACCACCAAAAGAAAGCTATATTTGTGGGGAAAAAAGGACGCCAATTTTGTTTGGGAGCCACGTCGCACGACCGCGCAATTGTCTGTTAAAGCGACGCAGTGCCGAATTGTAAAAACGCCTTTGGGCATTTAGCAGCACATTGGTCCGGGGCTTAAGTGGTTAATCACCGTTGTTTTTTTTTTTTCTTGCGCTATAAGAGAAAAAAGACTGAAAATTCTGTAAAAAGTGAATTTTTTTTTCGTTTCTGTTATAAAATTTAGCAAATTAGTGATTTTTATTAATAAATTTTGCCCAAATGTATACTGCTACATATCTTTGGTAAAAATAAGTACAACTTGGTGCATATTATTTGGTCTTTGTGAAAGTTATGGTGCACAAGCTATGGTGCCAATATCTGAAAATTGATCACACCTGAAATACTGACAGCCTATATCATTTCTTGAGACCCTAACATGCCAGAAAAGTACAAATACCCCCCAAATGAAAGAAAACATTCCAAGGTATTAAGAAAGAGGCATTGTGAGTTTTTTGAAGTTGTAATTTTTTTCCCACAATTCTTTGCAAAATCAAGATTTTTTTCTTTTATTTTTTTTCACACAATTGTCATATTACCAGGTTATTTCTCACACACAGCATATGCATACCACAAATTACACCCCAAAACACGGCCACATACAGAGGCCCAACATGCAGGGAGCACCTTCAGGCGTTCTGGAGCACCCAGGCCAATTCTGACATTTCTCTCCTACATTTAAAAATCATCATTTATTTGCTAGAAAATTACATAGAACCCCAAACATTATAAATGTTTTTTTAGAAAAGACCTTAAAGAATACAGTGGTGGTTGTTGCGACTTTTTATCTCGCGCTGTATTTGCGCAGCAATTTTTTTAATGTGTTTTTTACGGGAAAAAAAACATTTTGTGTTCGGGAAAAAAAAACAGTAAAGTTAGCCCAATGTTTTTGCATAATGTGAAAGATGAAGTTACGCAGAATAAATAGATACCCAACATGTCACCCTTCAAAATTGCACACGCTCATGGAATGGCGCCAAACTTCGCTACTTAAAAATCCCCATAGGCGACGATTTAAATATTTTTTACTGGTTACATGTTTTGCGTTACAGAGGAGGTCTAGGGCCAAAATTATTGCTCTCGCTCTAACGTTCGCAGCGATACCTCACATGTGGGTGGGACTTACATATGCGTTCACTTCTGCATGCGAGCACACGGGGACAGGGGCGCTTAAAAAAAAATATAGATTTTATTGTTCGTTTTACTTTATTTATTTTAGTTTGACACATTTTTCCGCAAAAATTAATTTGTTGATCACTTTTATTCCTATTACAAGGAATGTAAACATCCCTTGTAATAGGAATATGGCATGACCGGTCCTCTTTACAGTGAAATATGGGGTCAATGAGACCCCACATCTCACCTCTAGGCTGGGAGGCCTGAAATAAAAAATAAAATAAAAAAAAACTATCCTGGCTTCGGTCGTTAGGGATTAGTTGCTAGAAGCACCGGAGGATGGCGGGAGGGGGGCCTCCCGTAAGAACGATCAAGCGGCGGAACAGTGTACTGATCGGTATAGAGAGGGGAGGGAGGAACCCGCATCATCACATGATGCCGGTTTGTTTACAAGTGATCGCTCCGTCATTGGTCGGAGCGATCAGCGGAGATTTACCGTGATCCGTGATGCGCCGTGTCCTCTGGCGCATAACACGCACGCGCTATTCAGTAATTCTCATTTCACTGATCAGACGACATTAAACACAATCATTTTTTTAAGGGTAATTGAACTAACATGTATGAGCCCTTTTACAAGATGTGTGACTTATCCAGTAAGATAGTTTCTTGTGGCCAATCTGAACTAAATTTTGATGCATATCCCTGCATTAAATGTTCTTGGGTCCCTGTTCTGCACTCCTGGCCCCTCCCTCTTGTTGAGTGCCCCCACAGCAAGCAGCTTGGGGGTAAAGTTAGCCCAATGTTTTTGCATAATGTGAAAGATGAAGTTACGCCGAATAAATAGATACCCAACATGTCACCCTTCAAAATTGCACACGCTCATGGAATGGCGCCAAACTTCGCTACTTAAAAATCCACATAGGCGACGATTTAAATATTTTTTACTGATTACATGTTTTGAGTTACAGAGGAGGTCTAGGGCCAAAATTATTGCTCTCGCGCTAACGTTCGCAGCGATACCTCACATGTGGGTGGGACTTACATATGCGTTCGCTTCTGCTTGCGAGCACACGGGGACAGGGGCGCTTTAAAAAATATATAGATTTTATTGTTCATTTTACTTTATTTATTTTAGTTTGACACATTTTTCTGCAAAAACATGTGTGAGCCCTTTTACAAGATTTGTGACTTATCCAGTAAGATAGTTTCTTGTGGCCAATCTGAACTAAATTTTGATGCATATCTCTGCATTAAATGTTAAAGTCCACTCTGGGAAACCTAAAAATTCACCATTACAGTGAAGCTGAACCCACACTGCAGGGGTTAATATCTGATTTAGAGTTAGGGGTATAGAAAAGAAGATTTACTTACTGAGTCCTCCACTCATACAGGCTACTAGATTGTTCCCCACAGCATCTTCGTCCCTCATGTTTAAGCGGTCTAAAGTAGTTACATCCTAAAGACAAATGCACCCTGCACTAGATGTGATGACGTTGAGGTACAGTTCACTGCTAGAGCAAAGGTAGAGCACTGCCTGACGGGCAGTGTTGCCAACCTACCAGATTGAAATTTACTGGCATGACACTCGAAATTTACTGGTGCAGCCATGTTTTTTCTGGCATTTCACAAAAGTTACTAAATTACATTTTTAGGTGAACATTTTAGTATTTAGGCTACAAACAAGTACGCTGGGCAAATAGCAATGTGATTTAAGGTAGATATTAAGGTTAAAAATTATTTAGTCACATCACCCCCTGCCTCCACCCCCCTCTGCCACCAACACCCCCTGCCTTCACCCCCCTCTGCGTTGCCACAATCTCCCCCTGCCTCCAATCACCCCAGGCCCCCTGCCTCCAATCACCCCCTGCCTCCACCCCCCTCTGCGGTGCCACCAACAACCCCTGTCTCCATCCCCCACCCTCTGCGGTGCCACCATCCCCCTCTGTGGTGCCACCAACACCCCCTGCCTCCAATCACCCCCTGCCACTAACACCCCCTGCCTCAAATCTCCCTACTGCCTCCAATTACCCCCTGCCACTAACACCCCCTGCCTCCAATCTCCCCTGCCTTCATTGCCCCCTGCCTCCATCCCCCTCTGCGGTGCCATCACAGCTACCATCGCCCCCTGCCTCCATTAACCCCCTGCCTCCATCGCCCCCTCTGCGGTGCCACCATCTCCCCCTGCCTCCATCGAATCCCCCTCTGCCACCATCACCTGATGTCACTGTCGGCTGAGCTGTCTGTCACTCTGTCGGTCCCCGACTCCCCTGTGAACTTTGTATTGCCTGAATGCAGCAGGCTTCTCCATTCCACAGCCACTGCATGCTGCTCAGCCTCCGAGTCCTGACTCCTGCTCCAGTGCTGTGTCCTCCGACCTTCTGGTTAGTTACAGACTTAAAATTGGTGGGCGTGCGGGATGTCCTAATACATCACTCGCTGGCGCCATGCGGCCCAGCCTCTGTGAAATCCGCCCCCCGCCGGCCGAATACAGCATATGCTTGGCTCGGCAAGCTATGGAACTACGCATGCGCCGTTCCAAGCCAAACCGGTCTTGGCAAATTTTACTGGCACATTCCCGCAACCACGGACATTTACGGACGGGGAAAAAAGTGCCAGTTTTTACGGACTGTCCGTAAAAATACGGACGGTTGGCAACACTGCTGCCGGGGCAGTGGAGGATCAGGTGAATAAAAGTGCTTTTACTCACTTCTAGAATAAATGAGTAGTTATAGTGGAACTTTGGACATAAGATTAAGTCCTGCTTGGTCACTTTAGGCTTGCCCCTTTTGCAGGTATAGCTATGAAAAACATAAAAAAAAAGTGTCTGAGTATCCAGTTTGCTCTTTAGAGGAAGCTGATATCAGCTACCGCTGAGGATTTCCTTTCAGTCTCACTGTGACGCGCCAGGGAAAGTCTGCAGTGATGCGTTATCCAGAAGATCTTATGGCGTTTTGTGATACGCTGGAGATACCTGTCCCTCAGCTCCCTAAATGGGATCTTGTGTCAACCCATCCTCTGCCACCTACGGTTTGGCAGAAGGTTTCCCCAGCTAAACTCTTCAAGGGTCCGGACACTCCTCACAAGTCCACCAGACAAAGAATTGGATGAACTATCTGCAGGTTCACCCCCTCCTGAACACTTGCCTTACTTGAATTGATACTTGATTACTGACTGTTACTATGCCCTCACTGCTAACATACCAATAGTACCCTTTTCTCTTATGTTTCTTTTTGTCAGTTTTAAAGCTACTTGCCAAAAGTTCCTTCTTTTTTTTTTATTTCCACCTTTGTGTCCCTTTGGCCTCTATTCTGGTCAGATGGACATATAGGATCTTGAAAAGTTCTAGGCCTTGCAGGCTTAATACTGTATGTTTTATTGCCTTTTTTTCTATGTTAACCCTTTATTTCTTTCCAGTCTTTTCTTTATCCCTCTTCCCTTGGGTCAACGTGTGGATGTTGATTCCTGTCTGATCCCTCTTCTGGTGAACAAGTTCTTGAACTATGGCTAAGCCTTGCGCGTGCCCCCTTAAAGCAGCCGCCGTACAGGTATAGCAATTTGCGCGCGGAGCCATTATGCCGCTGTCAAACGACAGCAGGAGTTCGGCATGTGGTTAGCGCGTATAAGTCAGAGGCCCTCCCCATTACCATACCAGGGGACAAAGTCAGATATTTAACGACTTGTTTCCCTTAGGCCCCGTACACATGACCGGATCTATCCGCCGGTCATGTGTACGGGGCCTAAGGGAAACAAGTCCCCTGGTATGGTAATGGGGAGGGCCTCTGACTTATACGCGTTAACCACATGCCGAACTCCTGCTGTCCAGCGGATAGATCCGGTCGTGTGTAGGCCCGAGCGGACAATTTTCCGCGGATAAAAATCCAGCCCACGGATTCCCAGCGGATAAAAATTTTGTAGCATGCTACAAAATCTATCCGCTGGAATCCAGTCCAGCGGACTGATCCGGTCGTCTGTACAGACTCACCGGATCAGTCCGTCCGATCCCATCCCTCGCATGCGCCGTAATGATTGGACGCATGCGTGGACGTATTTACCTTCCAGCGTCGCGCACGTCGCAGCGTCATCGTCGCGATGACGGCGCGACACGTGACCGCGGATGTTTTCCGTGCGGATTTTGATCCGATGGTGTGTACAAGCCATCGGATCAAAATCCGGAGGAGGAATGTCCGCTGGAAACGGACCGTTTCCAGCGGATATCCTCTCGTGTGTACGGGGCCTAACTCATGGAAATCCACTGCTCTAAAATATTTGGGGTTCATTATATTCCAACTTTCACCGCACTGTACTGTATAAGGAAAACTTTCCCCTCTCTATCAGCAGATTAGGTCAACCATACAACAATTGGAAGAAGCATCATTTTTCTCTACTGGGGCGTATTGCTTCTGTTAAGATGTCCCTCCTTCCCAAGCTCCTGTACCTGTTTCAAACACTACCTATTCCTGTCCCCCCAGCATACATTATTAAACTGCAATTTGTTTGGAACTACAAGCGGGACAGAATACCCCGTTTGGTACTACTGGCCTCACGAACGGATGGTGGCCTAGTGTTCCCTAAGCTTATAAGGTATTATCAAGTGGCCCAGCTACGTGCAGTTGCCTCTTGGTTTACACAGTGTTACTATACCAAATGAAATTGAGAAACGTTGAATAGCATCCATTCACCCCAACAATCTTATGTGGAATGCAAATGCGGAGGTAGATCCTTGTTGATTGCTGGGGACCATTGCTCAGCTTAGGAAGGTCTGGCACGTATTATCCCACCAATATGCTCTTAAATCTGAAGCATCACTGCTAACCTCATTTCTCTATAATCCCAAAGTGCCCGACGTTGACCCAAGGGAAGAGGGATAAAGAAACACACAGTCTTGTAGCATAAGATGACAGGGAATTCCCCTGCTCCTCCCTCCTCTCTTCTCCAAGCGGACTGGCGCCAGACTGCACTGTTCACTGTTAACTCTTTTCTGCAAGGACCGAAAGTTTAGGGAAGCAGCACTTAGAGAGCAGAAGCCAGCAGCATAGAATATTGTAAACTGTAAATACTGGGGTAATAATTTTAACAGTTTACAGGGGAATGTTTATTTTATTGTGCTCAATGTGTTAAGGGGTTGAAAAATCAGAAGGGTTTATATCTTAATACATTCTATGCATTAGGATAAAAAACTCCTTCTGTGTATAGCAGCCACCCTATGCCCCGCTAATACTTACCAGAGCCCCATCTCTGTCCAGCGAGTGTTTTTTTGCCTTCCAGGACTCTGCCTCCTGATTGACCGATACACAGCAGCGGCATCATTGGCTCCCACTGCTATCAATCAAAGTCAGTTACCCAATCAGGAGAGAGAGGGACGGAGCCGAACCACATCTCTGTATCTGAATGGGCACACGGAGATGCAGCTCATCTCAGGTGCCCCCATAGAAAGCTGCTTGCTGTGGGGGCACTCAACAAGAGGGAGGGGCCAGGAGTGCAGAAGAGGGACCCAAGAAGAGGAAGATCTGGGCTGCTCTGTGCAAAGTCACTGCAACAGAGCAGGTAAGTATGAAATGTTTGTTATTTTTATAGAAAAAAAAAAAAGACTTTACAATCACTTTAAGCTAAGAAAAAATGCCTAATGTTTAATACTACTTTAACTGAATAAAAACATGACAGACCAGAGGTCTTTTATGTGCAAAAAGTGCTCAATGAAAACTCATGAGCAAATACAATGCTATTCAATGTTTGAAAAAAAAATCTGAGGCAACTGCATAACCAATGTAATGGCTTACAAACTGTTTGAATGTCACATTGTGTTTACTGCATTTCCGCTTATATCAAAAGTTTAAGAGTTTGAGAATATTTATTATAAATATTCATAGCAGTTATTTTCGACCCTCTGTTCTCTGCAAACTGATGTCACCGAAGCTTATTAAAATAAAGGATTAATGCTCGCATTGCAAAGGCTTTTAATTACAACACAGCGTCATAAACTGTGACAGCAGCTCATTTGCTGACTTCAGAGAAAAATCTGAGAATCAATGGCAGTAAAACAAAACAACTTAGATGTACTTAAATGTTAACATTGGAATAAAAAATATCACCAAAATGGCCTGAGCCAATTAAAGGTATGTCACATTTCAACTGCAAATTGGCTGATTACACGAACTGTCACTGCTGTGGGGAGCTGAACTTGACACAGTGTTTTTCAAGCTCCATGGCCAGCTATCCCATAAAGGAAATAAAATGCCATATATTACTGTCTGAAGCCTCTTTAAAATGCATATTCATTATGTACAAATTGCCCCAAATTCCGAAATGTCCTTCAGTATAAATAAACCTTACGGAACATAAATAGTGTATTTTACTTTGAATTCAAAGCATACTCATTTATTTTAGATGTTGGCATATTTACAACATGATGTGATATGTTTATAGACCATTTAATATATCATGGTTATCAATAAGAATTGTGCCTGCACAGAATACAACATTGTAGAATTTCGACTTTGCATAGAGTATAAAAAGTATTACAGACTATACTACAGTTTCTGTAGCTAAAATACAAAATTACCGTAGAAAAAAAGAAAAGAAATCAAACTCATTTAGGTATTTAAAACATATTTTTGAACATTATTGTATGTTATAAACAAATAGAGGATTTATTATGCCGCGTACACACGATCAGGTTTTTGCCCGGCCAAATCACATCGGAATTCTGATGGAATTCCATCGGAAAAATATAGAACATGTTCTATATCTAAAGTCCAAAGGAATTCATTGAAATTTACGATGAAAAAACTCAAATTGGGGCTACACAAAACGTTTTCCATCTGGAATTTTGATCGTGTGTACGGGGCATTAGACCACTGTAAAAGTGTTTTTTTTTGCATCCATGAACATATGGATTTTTTTCCTGTACTCATAATCCACTAGACTTGCACCCATTTTGAGAAGCATGAACAACGCTGTTGTCTAACAGTGCGTGCTGGGTTCATTGAGCTGTGAGTGGAATCCCAGTACCCACCACCCTGTCCAAGCCATAAAAGCAGCAAACAAAGATTTTTTTTTAGAGTGGAACAGGAAAAGGTTTTCATTACAGATAGGTCCTACCAAGGTGATTGAGCATGACATTGTCACAGAACCTAATCTACCGCATTTGTGAAGCACACTTGAAAATGGTGTCAGAGGAAGTATAGAAAATGCAGAAACTCAATTTTACCGAGGAATCATAGAGAAAATGGTTGAGTCAGATTGAGTTGCTACCCAAACCCAATAAGACTCTGTGGTTTGGCAACAAGTTCACAAACCCCATCAAGGTATCAAAGTTTAATGCATATCCGCTGCCCCAATGCCCTGAATAGATGAACTGTTAGAAAGGTTGGGGTCCTGAGCAACAGGTATATTTCCAAACTATTTCGTTTGTGGTCCCTTTAAGGGAGAGGATGTGCAGGTAATGTTGAGTACTCAGGGGTTCTCACCCATGCAGGGTGAGGTGTTCTGGGTAGTCCAGCTGGAGAGGAGAGAACTGGTTTTCAGTATACTCAAAAAAAAAAAAAATTAAAGTTTTTTATTAGGGACCCAGAATTTCAGAGGTTTGAAGAGTTTTGGGAGAGAACACCCTCCCAACCCTGATTAGAGGGACGTTGGTTCTGAAGGGATTAACCAGGGCCGTTTGAAGGAATTAGGGGGCCCCAAGCAAAATGGACATGGAGGCCCCCCCACCGCACGCACAGCGCAGAACCACAGCAAGCAGAAAACCAACAGCCGGGTGGATGGAAGGGGTGATGGTGGGGCAAGATGAATCACTAGTGCCCCAGCATAGCATGACATATAAAAGAGGGCTGCATACAGGGCTGATGCAAGGATTTTTGACACCCTAGGCGAAACCTAATTTTGCCGTCCCCCTTGGCTCCACCCCTGACCCCACCCCCTTTGCCCTGCCCATGTATACCCCACCTTTATAACGAAGCACCCATCAAATGCAGCCTTACCAGCGCCCATCAAATACAGCCTCACCAGCGCCAATCAAATGCAGTGTCACCAGCACCCAAATACAGTGTCGCCAGGGCCCATCAAACACAGCCTCACCAGCGCCCATCAAATGCAGCGTCACCAGGGCCCATCAAATACAGTGTCACCAGCGCCCAAATACAGTGTCACCAGCGCCCAAATACAGTTTCACCAGCGCCCATCAAATGCAGCCTCACCAGCGCCCATCAAATGCAGCGTCACCAGGGCCCATCAAATACAGTGTCACCAGCGCCCAAATACAGTGTCACCAGCGCCCAAATACAGTGTCACCAGCGCCCATCAAATGCAGCCTCACCAGCGCCCATCAAATACAGTGTCGCCAGGGCCCATCAAACACAGCCTCACTAGCGCCAAATACAGCCTCACCAGCGCCCATCAAATGCAGTGTCACCACCGCCCATCAAATGCAGCCTCACCAGCGCCCGTCACCAGCGCCCATCAAATACAGCCTCACTAGCGCCCATCAAATAGTGTCGCCAGGGCCCATCAAATACAGCCTCACCAGCGCCCATCAAATACAGCCTCACCAGCGCCCATCAAATGCAGTGTCACCAGCGCCCATCAAATGCAGCGTCACCAGCGCACATCAAATGCAGCGTCACCAGCGCCCATCAAATACAGTGTCGCCAGGGCCCATCAAACACAGCCTCTCCAGCGCCCATCAAATGCAACGTCACCAGCGCCCATCAAATGCAGCCTCACCAGCGCCCATCAAATGCAGCCTCACCAGCGCCCATCAAATACAGTGTCACCAGCGCCCATCAAATACAGCGTCACCAGCGCCCATCAAATACAGTGTCACCAGCGCCCATCAAATGCAGCCTCACCAGCGCCCATCAAATACAGCGTCACCAGCGCCCATCAAATACAGCGTCACCAGCGCCCATCAAATGCAGCGTCACCAGCGCCCATCAAATGCAGTGTCACCAGCGCCCATCAAATACAGTGTCACCAGCGCCCATCAAATACAGCGTCACCAGCGCCCATCAAATACAGTGTCACCAGCGCCCATCAAATGCAGCCTCACCAGCGCCCATCAAATACAGCGTCACCAGCGCCCATCAAATACAGCGTCACCAGCGCCCATCAAATGCAGCGTCACCAGCGCCCATCAAATGCAGTGTCACCAGCGCCCATCAAATACAGCGTCACCAGCGCCCATCAAATACAGTGTCACCAGTGCCCATCAAATACAGCGTCACCAGCGCCCATCAAATGCAGCGTCACCAGCGCCCATCAAATGCAGTGTCACCACCGCCCATCAAATGCAGCCTCACCAGCGCCCATCAAATACAGTGTCACCACCGCCCATCAAATACAGCCTCACCAGCGCCCATCAAATACAGTGTCACCAGTGCCCATCAAATACAGCGTCACCAACGCCCATCAAATGCAGCGTCACCAGCGCCCATCAAATGCAGCCTCACCAGCACCCATCAAATACAATGTCACCAGTGACCATCAAATACAGCGTCACCAGTGCCAATCAATGCAATGTGGGGTGGGGGATATTTTAATACACAAACACATTTAAAAATGTTATGTCAATGATCATGAGAAGGGTTCAGGGATCAGGATACTCCAAAATGACACTAGTGATTAACAGGAGGACAATCTTCAACCTAAATCCTCATAAATGAAGTTACACAAGAAGTTGTCATCACATATATACAATATACAACAGTTTTTATTCACCACACCAGTGTCACCAGGTGACGGTCTTGGGCTCAGCAAACTTCTGACAATATAGTACTGTGTACCTGCTGTTTGCTGTGTTCGTGCCTCTTCCAGGCTCCACCTGACCCCAAGCCCGGGAGCCGCTGCCAGGTGCCAGTGCCATGCTATATCCCATGATGCACCATCCATGTCTGCTCCAGACAGGAGAGCATGAGGGGGAGCATGAGGGGGGAGGGGGGGGGCGCTGTGCTGCTGGACATTGTAGAGAGAAGTGAGAGAGGCCTGTGGACACAGAGAGCAGAGGGGGGGGGGGGCTGCCTTGTTCTGAACGGAGAGTGTAGAGGGGGATTGCTGGACACATGTGACTCACATGTGTCCAGCAATCCCCCTCTACACTCTCCGCTCAGATTCAGAACAAGGCAGCCCCCCCCCCCTCTGCTCTCTGTCACAGTGTCAGAGCGAAGAGCTCAAGCCAGGGGGGGGGGGGGGTGTTGGCGCTGCTGCTTGACATGTCAGGGCGGCTGCCTGGTGGATAGTGCAAGCTCCGTGGAGGACAGTGCGGCCGGGCTCCCTAGGCGGTGTAGTGTCTCCTCACCGGGCCCCACAGCGCCCGCGTTGGGGGCCCCCTTCCAGCTCGGGGCCCCAAGAAATTGCTTGCATTGCCTCTCCTGTTCCGACGGGCCTGGGATTAACCCAGATGTTTCAGAGTCCAGAAAAGGAAGAGGAAGCAGTCGGCACCTGGTTGTGAGAGAATGGGCTAAACACCTGTGTCAACAGGGTGAACTGAGTTTAGGATTGAGCTGCAAAAACCTACAGGAACCCCTGAAGCCAAGGGGAAACCCCAAAATCCCAGAGTGGGACTGGTATGGTGGCAGTACGCAATTATCTTGTTTTTTAAATTTTTAACCAGAGTATGGACTATTTTGCATTTTCTGCTTGCTGAAGACAAGCTGTGTTTATCTGCATGCCTGTTTTGTTTGGTATAAAATCAGACTGCTTCTTCCAATGTGCTTGGCTAATTCTGATATATATGTACACACACACACACACACATGCTATAATGTACAAATACTGAAATATTTTGGGGGCCTCTTTTGCATCTCCTGCCCAACAGAGAGATAGTGTGAAGGCATGGAGTGAAACAAGTGCCAAAGTAGCTGAATGATGATGTCCACTCTTTAGGTGGGTAGACCTGGTAGTGACAGTCTTCAGGGTAGGATGCAGCAGAAGCTTGGCCCCAGAGCAGAAGACAGAAGCAGGGCCAGGAAACAAGCAGTGGTCAGCAACAGCCAGGCAGCAAGAGACCAAATTCTCTGAAAAAGCAAGTAAAGGAGGCTGGCCAAGGTCAGTAACAGCAAACGCAGTACAGATTAAGAAGGCAAGACAAGTCCAGTAAACAGGTGGGGGGTCAGAATAATTAAGTAAGCAAGGTTGAGGCAGGAGCAGAAGCAAAGTCCAGGGCAAGCTAAGTCATACACAGATGAGCAGGTACAACAGATCTGGTCTCAGACACATTGGACAAGCTGAAGACCATTTAGCAACTGCATATAGTAACAGACCAGTTTGAATCGTCCACTGGGCAGCAAGTGCACACGCTAATTGGTATTCGCACGTGCACATATGTGGTCTGCACACGAGTATGCTGAACTGTAACAGCAGATCTAATATTGCCCCTTTGCTTGGAAGTATGAGCATGTGCATGAACACAAGCATAAGTCCACACTGGTTTTCTGGTGCTGAAATATAGGATTTTCTTCCGTCCGAAAAATCGGATCTTTGTGGAGGCGGACGATTATGGGTGTCAGCGGATGGTCATCCGCTGACACCCGCAATCACCTAGGGACCAATGTATGTCCTGTTTTCATCCGCAACGGATGGATGAAAATGCGGACATACGGTCCGCACGTCTGAAAGGGCCCTTAAGAAGTTTTGACGAAGCAGCTAAACAGTACGACGCTGGGATCGTACATTTCCGGTCGAATGCTCCACCCACAAGCTATAGTAGAATTCTAATGTTGTATGACTAGTAATAATTATATTTATTTATTATTATTACTAGTCAACCAACATTAGAATTCTTCTATAGCCTATGGGCGGAGCATTTGACCGTAAATGTCCGTTCGTATGGTTTTAGCTGTTTCACCAAATATTCATGTCTCTATAATATTGAATCTTTTCTCTCTATGTGGAATAATCTTGAACTAATAGAGTTAGGTTAGGCACATTCAACCGCAGGTTCAATAGACACAGATCGCTATTGTCACCGTCATGTCAACTGTTGTTGCAACGAAACAAAAATAAAGCACTTTTTTATTTCGGATTTTCAGATTTCGGATTCTGCGCGTTCATTATCGTTTGTTAAAATGAACACGAAAATCCCTAAAATTCGGACGAAAATGCATTTGGACAAAAACGAACGCATATGTCTAATACTATGTTGTTTTTACCAAGCTGACATGTGTTCTGTGTATCCCAATCTTTACTGTAGTATTTACTCTTTCATAACTGGACACTTTCATTACTTGTGTGTTCTGAATTATGAAGAAGCCGTTGGAGGTACATGACACCCTTGTTTGACTGTGTTTGGGAAAAAATTATTTAAACAGAGCTGGGAATTTCTACCCACTGTAGTGATATAAAAAGTCAGCTGAAATGTGAAGTTGGCTTTTAACAACAGTAAAGGTGAAGCCGTTTAGAAATTACTTTTTCGGTAAATATTAGTTAAGTTTTGTTTTAAAAAGATTACAACACTAAATAATCCAGGATTATGGATAACACCTTAGCACTATTACAAAAATATTGAGACAACAGGCCAATACCTAGGCAGGAAGTTCAGTCAGGAGAGGCACACAAACACAGGCCCAAAATATGGACCATCTTTTTTCCTGGTCGCTATGTATGGTGGTATTAGGGGAAACACTACAAGAGAAATGGTGTTAAATCATAAGTAAACTAGCATAGCCCAGTCTGTGAAACAATAGGCCGTTGAATTGGCGTAGCTCATCAAAAGCCAGGTTATGGTGTGATTGTAGATGGCTTCAAATTCCTGGAAAACAAAGAAGAGGAATATGGAAGAAAATGAAAAATAAGGAAGATGAAGTGGAGTGGAAAGGTAGACACATGACCGGCCCCCTGGCATATATAGCAATGACACAACCTAATGTGGGTCAGATGGTATGTGGACAGTTTGAAAGTTATTAGGTAAGTAGTTTGAGATCCATGGTTCCCATACATTAGTATATACCATGACAGCTTCTGCTTAACCCGATTTACTGGTAGTAATGAAGTCTATGCTGTGCCTTGGTCATTGCATGTTTGGTTGCTGAAAATATTAAGAATAATTGTAATGGTCTTTTGGTGCAGTCAGCAGGTATCACATTAACTTCTTCAGAACCGCGCTATAGCCGAATAACAGCTACAGCGCGGACCTGAAAATCCAACTGGACGTCAATTGACGTCTGCCCCTTTGGGCGTTCCCCGCGCGCGCTCCAGAGCTCGCAGCGGGGAAACTCTGTGTTGGCCGTGTCCCTTGGACACAGCCAATTACAGTTCGCCGCGAACGGCCAATCAGAGTGGCCGTTTGCGATGCGATCTGTGCGGCCAATGAGAGATGATCTCATATGTAAACATATGAGATCATCTCTCATTGCCGTTTTACACAGAGACAGCGTCCTGTCTCTGGAGAGGAGACCGATCTGTGTCCCTTGTACATAGGGACATAGATCGCTCACCCCCCCCCCCCAGTCACCCCCCTCCACCTACAGTTAGAACACAATGCAGGGATTGCATTTAACCCCTTCCTCACCCCCCTAGTGTTAACCCCTTCAATGCCAGTCACATTTATACTGTAATTAGTGCATATTTATAGCACTGATCGCAGTATAAAGGTGAATGGCGCCACAAATGTGTCAAAAGTGTCTGATGTGTCCGCCATAACGTCGCAGTCCCAATAAAAATCGCAGATCGCCGCCATTTCTAGTAAAAAAAAAAAATAATAATAACAATAATTCTGTCCCCTATTTTGTAGGCGCTATAACTTTTGCGCAAACCAGTCGCTTATTGCGATTTTTTTTTTTTTACCAAAAATATGTAGAAGAATACGTATCGGCCTAAACTGAGAAAAAAAATGTTTTTTTGTTTTTTTTAATTGGGATAATTATTATAGCAACAAGTAAAAAATATTGTATTTTTTTCAAAATTGTCGCACTTTTTTGTTTATAGCGCAAAAAATAAAAACCGCACAGGCGATCAAATACCACCAAAAGAAAGCTCTACTTGTGGGGAAAGAAGGACGTCAATTTTGTTTGGGAGCCACGTCGCACGACCGCACAATTGTTGGTTAAAGCGACGCAGTGCCGAAAGCTGAAATTTCACCTGGGCACGAGGGGGGTATATGTGCCCAGTAAGCAAGTGGTTAAGGAGATCCTCCTTGGAATTCCTTAATAATTTACCTCTCAAGGACTGCATATATGCATTGGCATACTGTAGTCCCAAATTTTCGGATTTTACGGCATTCCCACGAGGTGTGAAAAAAGTTTTTGTTTTTTTAAATGATGGCCACTAAAATATGTACTAGGGGTAGTGTAATTCAGTTTCGAAAGGCTATATAACATAACCTAAAAAACGCTTTTATTCCAAAAACATTAATGGAGCACTGGACAGTGGAGGGCCATATTTTTTTCCAAATAGCTCTGTAGCTCTGGGTGTGCTACATTATTATTGCCATTCTTCTCATTGTATGCCTGAGTGGGTGTATTCAGAATCTTTTATTTTACATATGTGGCAGTATACTTGTGTTAACACATCTTATTTGCGGTATTTTAATTTTAATAATTTTTCAAATTTCATTAAAAGTGACCAGCATTAAATCCTTAATAGATTAAACTGCAGTTATCTTATGATGCTCATTCTATCTCATCAGAATCTGTTCTTTAAGTCATCTACTTTCTCTGCATCAATAAGGCCATGAATAGTGTTCAGAAGTGTTGCTATAGCAACTGATCGGGTATTAGTTGTGTTCTCATTGTCTAAGATCCTTTTTTCTAAATTGTTTATCGTGTGTATTGCTTTTCTGGCAAGATTTTTCATTACAACTAGTATTTTTATGACCAGTTTTGTATATACATTATGATATAGATATAGGAATTTTCACAAATGCAAACATGCCTATATTTCTTATTACATATCTTTGGACAGGCTATGAAAGTTTGAAAAGTTAAGTGCTCATAGGCACTAAAGAGGATTATTGTAGTTATTGCAGAGATCAATGAGGTGCAGTTACCAAGAGCAACCATATAAAGTCCAAATTAAAGCTACACTCCTTACAATAATTGGTTCCTCGATGGATGTTGCCATGCCAAAACGAAATACAAAGAAGGCACAAAGTTGCCTTGAGAAAGGACATGCATTTTATTTTGGTTACAGTTACTGTCCGATTTTCCGTCACAATATCTCAGTCCTGCTATAAGTCGCTGAACGCCACCATTACTAGTAAAAAATAAATAAATAAATACAAATTCCATAAATATATCCCATAGTTTGTAGACACTTTGGGGTAGATCCACAAAGAAAGTACGCCGGCGTATCTATTGATACGCCGGCGTAATTTCAAAATTCCCGCATTGTATCTTTGTTTTGAATCCTCAAAACAAGATACGACGGCATCTGGGTTAGATCCGACAGGCTTACGTCTTCGTACGCCTTCGGATCTTAGATGCAATTTTTCGGCGTCCGCTAGGTGGCGTTCCCGTCGTAATCCGCGTTGAGTATGCAAATGAGCTATTTCCGACGATCCATGAACGTACGACCGGCCGTCGCATTTTTTTACGTTGTTTCCGTTCGGCTTTTTCTGGCGTATAGTTAAAGCTGCTATCTGGTGGCGTACTCAATGTTAAGTATGGCCATCGTTCCAGCGTATAATTTTGAAAATTTTACATTGTTTGCGTAATTCGTCCGTGAATGGGGCTGGACGCCATTTACGTACACGTCGAAAACAATGACGTCCTAGCGATGTCATTTGGAGCAATGCACCCTGGGAGTTTTGACGGACGGGGCATGCGCAGTTCGTTTGGCGCGGGGACACTCTTCATTTAAATGAAACAGGCCCCTACCCGCCCAATTTGAATTCTGCGCCCTTACGCCGCAAGAGATACACTACGCCGCCGTAACTTACGGCGCAAATTCTTTCAGGATTCAAAGAAAAAAAAGTACGTTACAGCGGCGTAGCGTATCTCACATACGCTGCGCCCACGCAGATGTATGTGGATCTGCGCAAACCAATACATACATGCTTTTTGGGATTATTTTTAACCACAAATATGTAGCAGCATACATATTGGCCTAAATTGATGAAGACATTAGTTTAAAAAAAATATATATATTAAATGTGGTTTTATAGCAGAAAGTAAAAAAAATATATTTTTTTTTTCAAAATTGTAGGCCTTTTCTGTTTCTAGCGCTAAGAATAAAAAATGCAGAGGTGATAAAATACCACCAAAATAAAGTATTTGTGGGAAAACAAGGAAATGCATTTTATTTTGGGTACAGTGTCACATGACCACGCAATTATCAGTTAAAGTAATTCAGTGCCATATTGCAAAAAATTACTTTGTCATGAGGGGGGGGGGGGGGTAAATCTTCTGAAGCGGAAGTAGTTAACTCTGAGTTTTTTTACATACATATGATATAGTAATACAGGGCCAGATCCAGAGAGAGAGTACGCCGGCGTATCTACTGATACGCCGGCGTACTTTCAAATTACCCGCATTGTATCTTTAGTTTGAATCCTCAAACCAAGATACGACGGCATCTGGGTTCGATCCGACAGGCATATGGCTTTGTACGCCTTCGGATCATAGATGCAATACTTTGGCGTCCGCTGGGTGGAGTTCGCGTCGTTTTGTCGAATTTGTCGAATCTTCATGTCTCTATAATGTCAAATCTTTTCTCTCTATGTCAAGTCTTTTCTCTCAATGTCGAACAATCTCAGACTAATAGAGTTAGGTTAGGCACATTCAACCGCAGGTTCGATAGACACAGATGGATATTGTTACCATCATGTCGAATCTTCTATCTATGTCAAACTGTTGTCGCAACTAAACAAACATGAAGCATTTTTTATGTCTGATCTTTCGGATTTCGGACATTCGTTATTGTGTGTTAAAACGAACGCAAAGATCCCAGAAATGTTGACAAAAATGCATTAGAACACACTCCAGGCTGCCCAGCTGCAGTACAAAGGCCATAAGTGTGGGCATGGACACTTTCAGATGGTTCTGTTTTTTTAACTAGGTATTAGTGAAGTTATTTTCCCTGTGTCATTTGTTTGCCTTATCTTGTAATGATGGGCTCACATGCTACTGTTGCAGTTTTTAGTGTCATAGCTGACCAACCCACTATGTCGATGTATTTATTCACCTGGCTTGCTTCTATTTACTAAAAGTATATGCAACTTCTTTTTCTGGATCATGCACTGCACAATTTATGCCTCACACTGTTCTCTGTGCTGCTTCACAAATTTGGGAGTGCTGATATGATGAACAAGTACATAGAGATCTGTCTGTTAATTGCTCTGCCTGTTTGTGTATGTCAAATCTTACTACTGTTTGGCTCTCACTTGAAAAGCACTAAATTGAGAGACTCAGATATTGTGGGATATATAGTTTCCTCACAGGAAGTGTCAGTTCTTGGACTACAGACAGAGGTCATGCATTAATCTGTGCAGTGCTGCTTACACAGAAATATGAAGATAATTCTACTAAAGGCTGTGTGTACATAGCAACAAACGACTACATGAAGCTACATGATCAATACACATGTTATGCAGGTGACAAATACAAGGTGCTGGTAGGAATGTTTACAATGCCATTTAGGAAAAGGGAGATTAAAGCCACCAAAATTGACAGGAGGCGCCAAGACAGAAAAGGAAAACAGCTCATATGTGACCAGAACAAACTGACTTTACAATGCGGTCTTTTGTTACAATACAACAAAATGGTTGTTGTAGAAGAGTAAACACAGGTAGCGCTGAAACAGTTACATATTGACATGGGCCACTTTGGAAGTAATCCAGCTTGCAATAGAGAGATTTTACAAGTGAAAAACTGATTATGTCACCAAAAAAGTAGTTACCTGAAACAAAAGCATCCAACAGTGCCAGTAAGGGCCCCCTTGGGCACAATACATCTAGTGCTCCTTTTGAACTTGTCTCAGTGGATTTTCTTTATCTTTACCCAAAGAAGAGCAGAGTTGATTACAAATACATATTGAATATCATTGATCACTTTACTTGCTTTGCACAGGCCTACCTCACTTACAATAAATCAGGAAAGAGGGCAGCAGAGAAGATTTTTAATGGCTTTATTCCCAAATTTCGGTATCCTGAAAAATTTGACTATTTAACCACTTAAGCCCCGGACCATTATGCAGCTTAAGGACCAGGCCCCTTTTTGCGATTCAGCACTGCGTCACTTTAATTGACAATTGCGCGGTCGTGCGACGTGGCTCCCAAACAAAATTGGCGTCCTTTTTTTCCCACAAATAGAGCTTTATTTTGCTGGTATTTGATCACCTCTGCGGTTTTTATTTTTTGCGCTAAAAACAAAATTAGAGCAACAATTTTGAAAATAATTCAATTATTTTTACTTTTTGCTATAATAAATATCCCCAAAAAGATATAAACACATTTTTTTTCCCTCCGTTTAGGCCAATACGTATTATTCTACATATTTTTGGTAAACAAATCGCAATAAGCATTTATTTATTGGTTTGCACCAAATTTATAGCCTCTACCATATAGGGCAGGGGTGGGGAACCTTTTTTCTGCCAAGGGCCATTTGGATTTTTGTAACATCATTCGGGGGCCGTACAAAATTATCAACTTAAAAATTAGCCTGTTATATTTGGTCAAACATTTTTTCAGGGGGGGCGCTTCGGCAGCAGCGATACACAGTCGCATTTAACCCTTTCTTCGACCGCTAGCGGGGATTAAACGTGCCCCCCCCTTGCATCACTGGACCCCTTTATATTACACAGCACCCTGCATCACTGGACTCCTTTACATTACACTGCACCCTGCATCACTGGACTCCTTTACATTACACAGCACCCTGCATCACTGGACCCCTTTACATTACACAGCACCCTGCATCACTGGACCCCTTTACATTACACAGCACCCTGCATCACTGGACCCCTTTACATTACACAACACCCTGCATCACTGGACCCCTTTACATTACACAGCACCCTGCATCACTGGACCCCTTTACATTACACAGCACCCTGCATTACTGGACTCCTTTACATTAAACAGCACCCTGCATCACTGGACCCCTTTACATTACACAGCACCTTGCACCTCTGGACCCCTTTACATTACACAGCACCCTGCATCACTGGACCCTTTTACATTATACAACACACTGCATCACTGGACCCCTTTATATTACACAGCACCCTGCATCACTGGATCCCTTTACATTACACAGCACCCTGTACCTAGGGACCCTTTACATTACACAGCACCCTGCATCACTGGACCCTTTACACTACACAGCACCCTGCATCACTAGACCCCTTTACATTACACAGCACCCTGCACTGTGCAGGACATTAATACATGAGTTACCATGACCATTGACCAGTGCAGGACATTTACCTAGGGTTGCCACCTGTACAGGATTGACCCGGACAGTACGGGGTTTGAATCATGTGTCCGGGTCTCCTTCCGCCTTCAACCCGGACACATGATTCAAACTGTACTGTGGCTTAGCTGGTGGAGGAACACTAGTAGTTAAAGTTGGTAGGGGAAAGTTCTTATCTTTATACAGCAGTTTGGACAATTTAATCTGAGCCCCAATGTCCTCTTCTATACAGAATCACTGAGTAATGTAATTGCCGGGATCAGCAGCACAAGGATTACTCTGCAGGGACTATTTGATGGTTTTCGGGCTCAGGCGGAGTAATCCTTGTGCAGAGGTTCTCGGCAATTACATTACTCAGACAGGGTATCTGTATAGAAGAGGACGTGGGGAGATTAGATTGTCGGGACTCAGAACTGCTGAATAAAGATAAGAACTTTCCCCTAATGACATTGTGATTTTTTTTTTAATATGCAGCATGGGGGGAGGGGGTAAATGTCCTGCACTGGTCATGGTAACTCACAGTGCAGGACATTAATACATGAGTCACTATGACCAGTGCAACTGTGTAGGTAGGAAATTTACCCCCCTCCCGCCATGCTGAATGTTAAATAAATCACAGAAAGTCATCACAGTTAATAGTCTTCAGACTGCATACAGAATGATGCAGTCTGAAGATTATTAACTTTGATGACTGTCTGATTTTTTTAATATGCAGCATAGCGGCGAGGGGAGGGGGTAAATGTCCTGCACAGTGCACAGGACATTAATACATAAGTTACCATAACCAGTGCAGGACATTTACCCCCCCCCCCCCCCGACATGCTGCATTTTTTAATATGCAGCATGTGGGGGGGGGGGGGGGTAAATGTCCTGCACTGGTCATGGTAAGTTATGTATTAATGTCCTGTGCACTGTGCAGGACATTTACCCCCTCCCCCCGCCGCTATGCTGCATATTAAAAAAAAATACGCCGTATGTCATGATCCGGTCAGCATATTTATGGCTTACTTGCTGCTGTAGAAATGGTTCCTCGTCGGTGGCGCTGGCTCGTCCTCTCTATGCTCCTCCCAGCCATGAATGGTAATCCCCGCCTGCCGTGAGTGACGTCACGCCGCCGCCGGGCGGGGCTGTAAACCAAGGGGAGCAGCTCATCAGCTGCAGTGCAATCATCCTATTGGCTGGAGGCTGGCGCCAGCTAACGGGGGCGGGCCGCAGGAGCGGAGTAAATGTATTGCTAAACACACCGACAATGAATGAATGATCGCCATGATCATTCATTCATTGTCAGTGTGTTTAGCAATACATTTACTCCGCTCCTGCGGCCCGCTCCCGTTAGCCGGCGCCAGCCTTCAGCCAATAGGATGTGACAATCGGCGGCGCTGTTTTACAAACCCATGGGGGGCCGGATGGAATTGTTTCGCGGGCCGCAAGCGGCCCGCGGGCCGCAGGTTCCCCACCCCTGATATAGGGGATAGTTTTTATTGCACTTTTATAAATAATACGTTTTTCTAGTAATGGCAGCGATCAGCGATTTTTATCGTGACTGCGACATTATGGCAAGCACATCGGACACTTTTGACACCATTTTGGGACCATTGTCATTTTTGCAGCAAACAGTGCTATAAAAATGCACTGGTTACTGTAAAAAGGACACTGGCAGTGAAGGGGTTAACTAGGAGGGGGCGCTGTAGGGGTTAAGTGTGCCCTAAGGGAGTGATTCTTACTGTGGGGGGGCTTGGCTGTGCGTGTGACGTCACTGATCATCGTTCCCTATGACAGGGAACAGACGATCAGTGAAAGGCTCACTAGGAAGCACAGGGAGAGGTTTGTTTACACTTACCTCTCCTCGTTCTTCCTCTCTGTTACCCCGATCGCGGGACACCAGCGGCGATTGAGTCCGATGTTCCCGCAGGGAAGGTCATGAAGAAGAGGGCTGGCGGCGCGCTCGGGATCTTAAAGGGGACATACATGTACGCCCTTGTGCCCAGCCGTGCCATTTTGTCGACGTATACCGTCGTGCGGTGGTCCTCAAGCGGTTAAAAACCAACTTTTCAGATGTTTGAAACAGTTGTCTGGAATAATTCATTCTAGGATAACACCATATAATCCCCAAAGCAACCCAGTTGAGAGATTGGATATAACAATATTACACATGATTTGTACATTAGAAGAGATAGGCTGGGTTCACACCGCAAATGGCCGCAGATCGCAGCAGGGGACGAGCAAGCCGCTTCGCAGACTCCCCGGAGATGTGTTAACCGTCTCCATAGGTCACAAGCTTCCTGTCATGCGAATTGGATGCGGGGAAAACCATGTCCATTTCACAATGGTGTGAACCCAGTCTTAAAGAAAGCTCAGAGAGTATTTAAAATGGTTGAAAAGATATTGGGCTAGATTCAGATAGATCAGCAGATCTTTAGATCCGCGTAATCTATCTTATTTACAATCCGCCAGCGCAATTTTTTGAGGCAAGTGCTGTATTCAGAAAGCACTTACCTCGAAACTTGCGCCGGCGGATCGTAACTCCCCCGGCGGAATTCAAATTCCGCGACTAGGGGGAGTGTATTATTTAAATCAGGCACGTCACTGCGCCGATCGTACTGCGCTTGCGCCGACCGCGATCCATCCGTATTCGCGACCGACTTACGCAAACAACGTAAAAATTCAAAACTCGGCGCGGGAATGACGGCCATACTTAACATTGGATACGCCGCATATAGCAGGGGTAAGTATACGCCGGAAAAAGCCGAACGCAAACGTCGTAAAAAAAAAGCTACGGGCGGGCGTTCGTTTCGGAATCGGCGGAAATCGTAATTTGCATATTCGTCGCGTAAAAAACCGAAGCGTCACCTAGCGGCCGGCGGGAGATTGCAGCCTAAGATCTGACGGTGTAAGTCACTTACACCTGTCAGATCTAAGGGAGATCTATGCGTAACTGATTCTTATGAATCAGTCGCATAGATCCGACTGTCGGATCTCAGAGATACGACGGCATATCAGGAGATACGCCGTCGTATCTCTTTCTGAATCTCCCCCCCTCTCTGCATTAAGGTAAAAAAAAGCTCTCCTGCAGCCTCCCTCAATACCTACCTGAGCCCGTTCTCAATACAGGTCTGCAGAAGCTCTTAATCTCTCTCCCCTACCTCACAGGCTTGGCCGAAAGCAGCGGAAGCCATTGACTTCTACTACTGTCAGTCAAAACATATGAGCAGAGAGCGGGTTTGGGGCTGAGCCAGGCTGTGTGTCTAAGCAGGTGCAAACAGCCCAGCTCGGAAGTGAGCCTGCACGAGTGCCCCCATAGGAGTTGGCTTCCTATGGTTGGCACTCGTGTGGGGGGGGGGGGGGGGACAGGAGATCCAACAGGGGACCCCAGAAGAAGAGGATCGGGGCCGCCCTGTTCAAAACCATTCCACAGAGCAAGTATATATGACACGTTTATTATTTTTAATTAAAAAAAACTTTAAAATCTCTTAAAGAGTATGTAAACCCAACATTTCATATTGCTGATATGTGCCTGTTGTACCATGTACTTGTATAAAAAAAAGTATCCTGTTCTCTTTGTATTGCTTCCTTTATGTAAAATCTCTGGTGTTCTTGCCAGTCCCTCAGCTTTCCTATTAAAAACTGACCACACTAGGCATGAGAGCACAGCATCGTCCATTTTCTGGCTGTGCTGGGAACTCAGCCTACTCTCCTTCAATGATCAGACTTGCCCTGACATGCCGCCCCCCATGCAGCCTTTAACTGTGAAGATCAGTGCCCTGCTGTTTGTCCTCCCAAAGCTCTCTGAGCGCCTTATGCAGCTTAAAACAGAGGGTATGTAATCACTTTAAAAAAAGGGGAAGTAGGTGTTTATAATGAGTTTTATATGTATGTACAAATGCTTTTCCTTTCATTTATATTTTAAACTAAATGGGTTGTTTTACAAGATGAGGGTTCACATATACTTTAACCATCTCAATACCACCTTACGTAAATATACTGCCTCGTATTGAGGTGGCTATACCAGGAGCTACAATCATGATCCTGGTAACAAAGTGACCTGAGTGGCAGTACACTTTTTCAGGCAGTGGAAAGGGGTCCCCTCCCTCCCTTCACTGCCCACCGCCTTTAGCATTGAGTTGCACCAAGTGCATTCTAAAGAGTGGAATGAATGGACGTTCCTTCCCTTCTTCTGTGATGTCAGAAACTGGAAGTGATGATAATGTTGTAATTTCTGGTGCAGCTAGTTTTTTTTTTTTTTGAGCGTTTTTCATTTTTCATTCATTTAAATTCTCAGACTCTTCAAAAACGCTTCAAAAGAAGCTCATGTACCAAATCTTGTCAAAGAGTCAAGAGCGTTTGCGATTTTTGCTTCAGTTGTAGTGCAATTTAATGTTTGACAATCGTGGCAACATCGCTCCGCGCTTGGGGTGCCAATAAGAAATACTAGCATTCCAAACGTATTCCGTGTTTTGCTGTGATTCTGGAATCACAGGAAAAATCGCTGTAATTTTACTGGTGATTCGGATCGCTCAGGTGTGAATGGAGCCTAGGTGTTTTAGTTACAGCCTTGCCATCCCTGCCCAATGTGCCCATGTTTGCTTGACCCGGGCAGAAATGGCTTTACAAAGAAAAATATAACAAAATAAAAAATTATACAAAAATGTATATTTGTAAATAATTTTCAACAAACAAATACATAAAAAAAAATGCACATACTGTCACCAGAGCAGTGTAGTGTTACCATAATGATGCTGTTGTACTCTAGGAGGTGATCACGTTTTTTTTTTATTACTGTATAAGCAATATTTTCTCTATGTGTGTTTGGCATCCATTCCTGATGCTATTGTTTACTATTGTGATAGTTGTGATCGGTCACAGCTATCACATGGTACAGGGCCACTGTGTTTGTCCCCAGGGCCGCCATCAGGGGGATACAGGCAGTATACCTTTAAGGGGCCCGGAGGTCCCCAGGGGCCCGGATGGCAACCCCTTTTAAAAAAAAAACTCCCCTTTTTTTTATTTATTTTTTATAAAAAAATATATATATTTTTTTAATATATTTGTATTTTATTTTTTTATGAAAAAATAATATTTTTTATATATTTTTTTATTTCTCATATATATATATATATATATATATATATATATATATATATATATATAAAATGAAAGGGCCCAGAGGTCCCCAGGGCCCCGGATGGCAACCCCCCTTTTTTATAAAAAAAAACATTTTTTTATATATTTTTTTTTTTTCTTTTTATTTCTTTATATGTATATATATATATATATATATATATATATATATATATATATATATATATATATATATATATATATATATATATATATATATATATATATATATATATATATATATTTATTTATTTATTAAAGGGCTCAGGAGTTCTCCAGGGCCCCATGTGGCAAACCCCGTCTTTTTATTTTTTTTTATAAATGTTTATTCTTTTATTTTTGTTTATATGTTTTTATTTTTTATTAAAGGGCCCAGACGTCCCCAGGGCCCTGGATGGCAACCCTCTTTTTTTTATTTTTTTTTTATAAATGTTTTTTTTTTTTTTTTATTTTTTTTTTATTAAAGGGCCCAGAGGTCCCGGATGGCAACCCCCCTTTTTTGTAATTTATTTTTTATAAAAAATAATAATAATTTGTATATATATATATATAAATATATATATATATATATATATATATATATATATATATGTATGTATTTATTAAGGGCCCAAAGGTCCCCAGGGCCCCGGATGGCTACCCCCTTTATTTATATATATTTTTCTTTATTTCTTCTTTTCTTTGTAAAGGGCCCCCCCCCCCGCTTCTCAATTCGCGGCAGCCCCCCCCCGCTTCTCAATTTCAGACAACAGCACTCTCCCCCCCCCCTGGTTCTCTGCTCCAGGGGGCCCATGCCTAAAGCTGTGTAAGGTGCCCCATAATTCCTGATGGTGGCCCTGTTTGGCCCTGTACCATGTGATTACTGTGCCCAATCACAGAGATCGCAGTAGGAAGCAATGGCAATATAAATGACAGCCATTGTTTTTTACCAGACATGTGATAGTCACAGCGATCACATGTTACCAGGGTGGAAGGCAGTGGTGTGCTTCTATGAGGACTTACCAGTGAGTCTTCCCATGGCAACGCTTGTCCCAAATAGCTGTATATGTACAGTACAGTGGCTGGATGGGAAACAGTTTCTGACCAGCTTCCCACCTATTTTTGACTATTCTTGAAATCGGACAGAATTTATTATCAAGGTTTGACCCCTATAGACTTCTATAGGGTTCACAACTAAGTTCAGGTTTTGGGGATATCAGACAAGATTTGACAAATCCCCCACAAATTAAACCTGGGCAGATTTGATCAACCCTTAGCTCCACCTTATTTACTAAGCTTGGTGAAACATTTACTTTGGATAGTAAACAGCCTCCACCCTTGTAATAAATCAGCCATATTGTGTCCCAACTAATGTAGCATATATACAGATAAAGATATTCAAATGCTGGTGGGGATAGATCATAGTGCTAATGGCAGAGTACATTGTAATGCTGATGCTGCAGTTATAAAATGCTGCAAGTATTAAGAGATTTGATGATGCTGGGTGATTTCAAAACCTTTAAATTAACATTTGTTGCACTGTACAAAGTGTGCTGCGATTTCATTGCAGAAAGGTATCCTGGGTGATTTGAGATCCTAGCAACACCCATGGTTTCATCTCTCTTTTTTAAATAATCCAGGGATTAAAATAACTTTATTCAGTTCTTACTGTATGGTAAAGAGTTGCATGCTTGAAAATAGGTTGGCACAGCGGAAACGTCCTTGATTTTTTAAGAAGTTCTCAAAGGAGAAAGGTGTAAGCACACAACAGCTTTTTATTATATGTATTTTTTTTAGCTTTTCCTTGTGATAATGTGCATGTGTTAGAGGCTCTTCACTTTCATAAATTAAGTGCTCCACTGCCAAACAAGTGATCCTCCACCGACTAAATTGCTCTCTCATCTTGTAAATGGACCCATAAACAAGTACAGGTTAATCAAGCATATCAGGATCACATCACTTTCTGACAAAGCCACTTGGATAGTGGCGTAACAAGTGGAGGTTAAGCCAGGTGATGTCATTCTTGGACTGGATTGTGTGATCTCGGGACCTGACGTGAGAGCCTATACAGGTAAATGTTTTATGCCGGTTTACTGTTTATAAAATGTGAGTAGATTTAACCATTTCCTACCTGCAGTAAGTCATATGACGTTCTGGACTTTGAGTGGGAATATCTGAATGATGCCTGCAGCTGCAGACATCATTCAGATATCATTATTTTCCACCAGCGATTCCCTGCACCATTAAAACAATCATAGTGGTAGAAGCGCCCTCCAGTGCGCTCTCCGGTGCTTCTACCGGCTTGCCTATGCAAACGGCAATACGAAGAAGGAATCCACCGGCAGCTGACGTTCACCATAGAGAATACCATGGACCAGATGGTCCCGTGGGCCTCTATGACCTTCGGAGGCCGAGAACGATGTTATAAACCCAGGTCATACGGCATTCAAACCACACATGTGAGGAATCGCCACGAACGTTAGAGTGAGAGCAAAGGAAAAGGTAAGTAAACCAACAATGCACTAGCTTAAAGGAACCAATTTAGAAAATAAAAGACGAACCTTTACAACCTCTTTATTATTATTATTATTATTATTATTATTATTATTATACAGGATTTATATAGCGCCAACAGTTTACGCAGCGCTTTACAACATCAGGGAAGACATTATAGTTACAATACAATTTAATACAGGAATGATCAGAGGGCCCTGCTCGTTAGAGCTTACAATCTAGAAGGGAGGGTGAAGTGGAACAGAGGGTAGTAGATGTGGGGGGTGATCAGGTGGGCAAAGTTAAAATACAGTTGTTAGATGTGGGTAGGATAGGCTTCTCTGAAGAGGAGGGTTTTCAGGGATCCTCGAAAAGCTAAAAGAGAAGGAGATAGACGGATATTTTGGGGTAAGGAGTTCCATAGGCTTGGAGAGGCTCTGGAAAAGTCCTGTAGACGAGCATGGGAGGAGGTGATGAGAGAGCTAGAGAGCAGGAGGTCTTGAGAAGAACGAAGAGAGCGATTAAGTTGGTATTTGGAGACTAGGTCAGTGATGTAGCAGGGTGCAGAATTGTGGATGGCTTTGTAGGTCGTAGTTAGTATTTTGAATTTAATTTGTTGGGCGAGCGGAAGCCAGTGGAGGGATTGACAGAGAGGAGTAGCAGAGACAGAGCGGTTGGTAAGGTGGATAAGTCTGGCCGCAGCATTCATGATGGATTGAAGGGGGGTTAGAGTATGCAGCGGTAAGCCAATGAGAAGGGAATTGCAGTAATCAAGGCCAGAGATGACCAGGGAGTGAATTAAGAGCTTTGTGGCGTCATTGGTTAGAAAGGGGCGTAGTTTGGAGATGTTGTGGAGGTTGAGGCGGCAAGATTTGGACAGTGATTGAACATGAGGCTTAAAGGACAGTTCAGAGTCCAGGACTACTTCTAGGACCTTGACATGTGGGGATGGGCTGATAGTTGTGCCATCAATTTTGACAGAGAGATCAGGGGAAGAGGCACGTGGGGGAGGAAAAATGATAAGTTCGGTTTTGGATAGGTTGAGTTTGAGGAAGTGACGTGACATTCAAAGTGATATATCTGATAGTAAATTAGTGATACGTGAGGAAAATGAAGGAGTGAGTTGAGGGGCAGAGAAATAGATTTGAGTGTCATCAGCGTAGAGGTGGTAGTGGAAGCCACGGGAGGCTGACCCAGGGAGGAGGTGTAGATTGAAAATAGGAGGGGTCCAAGAACAGAACCTTGGGGGACCCCAACAGAGAATGGTAGGGGAGAGGAGGAAGTAGATGTAAGTAATGCTGAAGGTGCGGTTGGATAAGTAGGTAGAGAACCAGCGAAGAGTAAAGTCACAGACACCAAAGGTGTGGAGTTTTTTGAGGAGGAGTGGGTGGTCAACCGTATCGAAGGCGGCAGAGAGGTCCAGGAGTAGGAGCACAGAATAGTGTCCTTTAGTTTTGGCCGTTAGTATATCGTTTGTTAGTTTTAGGAGAGCAGTTTCAGTGGAATGTTGAGGACGAAATCCAGACTGAAGGGGATCAAGAAGGTTATTGTCAGCAAGGTGTATGCTCAGTCGGTTGTAGACTAGACGTTCAAGGAGTTTGGATAAAAAGGGGAGCAAGGAGATGGGGCGTGGGTTGTCAAGATTGGATGGGTCCAGTGAGGGCTTTTTAAGTATGGGGCTGACTAGTGCATGTTTCAAAGAGTTAGGGAAAATGCCAGAAGAGAGGGAGAGATTGAAGAAGTGGGTAAGAGAGTGTAGAATAGAGCAAGAGGGTGAACGTAGCATTTGTGAGGGAACAGGATCTAGAGCGCAGGTGGTAAGATGGACATTAGTTAGTAATTTAGCGACCTCCTCTGTAGTGGTGGGGTTGAATGAGGGAAGTATTGACTGTACCTGTGTGCATGAGGTGTGAGGTGTGGAGGATGTCTGAACAGTAGAGATCTCCTTGCGAATTGAATCAATCTTCGGTTTGAAGTGATTAGCAATCTCCTGGGCGTTGATTGAGTTAGTGGGTGGAGGCAGTGGAGGACGAAGGAGAGAGTTGAAGGTAGAGAAGAGTTGATGGGGACGGGATGATAAGTTTTTAATGAGGGTGATGAAGTAGGTCTGCTTGGCAGCGAGGAGGCTGGAATTGTATTTTTGTAGGGCAGATTTATACTGGACGAAATTCTAATTTGGCCAGGCTCATCACCATTTAATAAATGTATATTACTAGGTGCAAGCTATAGTAACCACTTTTACTATTAAAAATTGATACTGCAGAATTTTACAGGGCAAACCATCTTACAAGGAATGGGGTCACAAATGTATGGGTTTAATTTAAGCTCGAAAGCCTAAATCTATATTTGAAATGACTTGCAGACAAACAAAAGACCTATCATCAGACTGTGGAAGGATTCTAATGCTTACCAAGTACTGTAATGGAAACTGCTCATTGGTGCCTCATAATGTTCTGCATTAGTGAACCATGGGAAAGAAAATTACATACAAGGTAAAATCATAAATGTGCCTGAAAGATAAATAACCTAATTTTGTGTAACAGTAACAGTGTCACCTTTGACCCAACAACATGATTATGTATAGGTACTATATATTGTTAGGCACCTTTAAAGTTCAATTTCTGGTGTATTCTTCTGTTTAAAGTTTCGGTATGGTTCCAGCAGTATATATTTATATACTGTCAACATGAGTCAACTCAAAGACTTCAGAGAGACATTCTGCTGGACTATAACCATATTCGTGTTTTTTCAGTGCCCAGAGGACAGAACAGAGAACTTGGAGAAGATGCCACCTATTTCTTCTGACTAGCCAAAGTTTACCATAGATGGGTCCGTTTTTTTTTTCAATCCACACATTCATAGTGGATGGAGGCATCCTCCTATTGAGGCCATGAGGCCATTGAGGTTGATTTACTGAAGAATGCACAATCTGTGCATGGTAGCCAATCAGCTTCTAACTTCAGCTTGTTCAATAAAGCTTTGTCAAAATAAATCTATAAGCTGATTGGTTTCTATGCAGACCTGCACACCATTTTGCACTCTTCAGTTTTAGTAAATCAACCCCATTATGTCATTGTATTCTGCCAGTGGGGAGACTATAGCAACACAGAACTGCCCTTCTGTCCTATGCTCAGCTACCTGTTCATTTTATCAGGAGCAGCGGTGATAATCTGTATTGCATAGTCAAGTAAATTCTGTCAACTAAATGCAGTAGATAAATACAGACAAATGCTTTAATATAGCAATAAACAGCTTCACTTTCTCTTGCTCAGCCTGCTGGCTGAATGAGAGAAAATCAATCAACTACCCCATCTAACACTAACATCTAACATCCAACATTAAATGGAATCTACACTACTGGTTATTTGGATACCCACAGTTGTCAAAAGACCTGTTATGCCCTGTACACACAATCAGAATTTCCTTCGGGATAAACTCTGACGGATTTTTCCGACGGAATTTCGTTCAAGCTGTCTTGCATACACACTGTCACGCCAAATTCCGACAGTTAAGAAGGCAGTGACATACAACACTACGACGAGCCGAGAAAAATTAAGTTCAATGTTTCCGAGCATGCGTCGACTTGATTCTGAGCATGCATGGTTTTTCTCAGTCGGAGTTCCATACAGACGAGCTGAATGTTCTCTTTCTAAGTCCGTCGGAATTTCCGAAGGAAAAACTTTGATGGGGCACACACGCGGTCGGAATATCTGATGAAGAATTCCGTCTGACTTTTTTCATCGGAAATTCCAATCGTGTGTACAAAGCATTACTTTCTTAAAGCATATATATAAAAGAAAAAAAGGCAATTTCATCAAGAAATTATTCAGAGAGGATTTTATCCACATATAAAATCTCATTGAAAAAATTATTAGCAAAAAATTACAAAGATTACACCTACCACCACCATATTCTTTTTTTTTTTAATTTCATTCTTTATTTGTCTTTTTTTTCTTATACACATTTGATTATTTAAACAAATCTTTCATTAAAAAAGTTCCAAGAACCGACATCATTTCTTATTTGTTACTTAATCTTAGTATACAATACAGCTGGTATAAAAGTTAAGTATATACATTGATTATCTTATTTATGTGAAGGGAAGGGAAAGCAACATCCAATAGAAAGGAAACAAAAATGAGGGATGGGAGAAAAAAAAGAAAAAGATAAAATGCTCAGATCATCCCCATTAGTCAGGGGAACTGTTCTTATACCTGTTCACGGTGTGGTTAGTACCTAATATCTTCGTCCTTAACTTTATATACCTGGACCCTCCCTCCATTTTCCTCTCTCCCCTGGTGAGGTTTCAAGGCCAGCCCCAACTTTCCTGAAATGGCACATATCTGGCTTTATTTTTGGGAGTTGTTTTATTTCTACCTCATCCCAGTTGTATTTCTTACCCACTAGAGGGGCAGGTCCTTCTCTTCCAACCAAGGTCTCCACATCTCCTCAAACTCCTTAAGGTTACCTCTTTTTGTATAAACTGCTCTTTCTTTACATACCGTCTCGTTTACTGCTCCCACCCATTCTCTTATTGTTGGAGGTGTTATCGCCTGCCATCTTGACATTATTAATTTCCTGGCTTGGAACAGACATCTCAGTAATGCAACTGTGGTGCTTTTCTTCTCATTCCGTTCCCTTCTATATCCTAGTACACATAGTGTGGCTTCCGCCTCCAGAGGTATACCAAATGTCTCCCCTATGACATTTATCACTCCCTCCCAATAACGAAACAACTTTGGGCATCGCCACACCATGTGTACTAGATCTCCAGTCCCCTGGCATCTAGGACATTTATCATCTGTTCTTCTCCCGAAGTTGAACAGACGTTTAGGTGTATAATAAGCTCGATTCACCAGCATCAAATGGGAGACCCTCTGTGGGGGTGAGACCGAAACTTTCGGCCCCATCTCCAGGACCCTCCGCCATTGATCCTGTGTCACTTCCCCCAGATCCTCCTCCCATTTCTCTTTTGTTTTTAGAAGATGCAGGCCCATATTAGCCTTTTTACCTATCTGTTTGTATAATTCAGAGATAAGTCCCTTAGTTGGTCCTACCTTGCCTAGATCTTGGAAAAGGGGCATTTCACACCACACTAGAGTTTGTGTCCTAAACTGGGCTTCAAGGGCATGCCCCACCTGTATATAAGTAAAAAATGAATATTGAGGTATCTTAAATTCCTCTCTTAAATCCTGAAATTTCCTATATTTATCCTCTTTATACAGTTGTTTCAACCTTTTAATACCATTTATTTCCCATGCTCTGACCTTTCCTATCTGGAGGACTTCCTTCAATTTGTTGTTATTCCACAGTGGGGAGAGTTCAGAAAACCCGGTATAACCCATCAATTTTTTAACCGATTTCCATATTTTGGTTATCATTTTTATTGTTGGATTCCTATAACTAAAGGAATCAGCCTCTAGTGCTTCAAAGATAGTGTCATGAGAAACCCCATTCATCATTATCATCCCATTAGGGGTACCTCCTCCTGGGATATTACCTCCCCCTATTTGTTGCAGTTGTGCAGCAAAATAATAAATCTCGGGTTGGGGCACTGCAAGTCCTCCCTCCCCCACCGGGAGTTGCAATGTGCGAAGACGTATCCTGGCCTGTCCCCCTTTCCAAATTAGCTCCCTAAAAAGGGATTCAATTTTATTGAACCATTTTTTACTAATCCATATTGGGGAATTGTGCATTACATATAAGAGTTGTGGTTGCCAAATCATTTTGATTAAGCTACATCTACCCGCCACTGACAAATGGAGACGTTTCCAAATATAGATTTTTTGTTTGAACTTAGCAAGTAGGGGGATTAGATTTTTATGAATGTATTGATTAGGATTTTTCATCACCAATACCCCCAGATATCTCATTGTGTCCACCACTGTTAACTGTGGCAATCCTCGTATCGCCGTTTCTCCAAGTGGATCTATCGGCAGTAGCTCGGACTTCCCCCAGTTTATTTCTAATCCCGAAAAACTCCCGAACTCCTCCACCAAGCTCATTGCTTTTGTCAGAGATTGTTCCGTGTCTCCCAGGAAGAGCAGGATGTCATCGGCATAAAGCGCGATTTTTTCTTCTCCCGTCATTCTCTGGAATCCGGATATCTCGATATTTGACCTAATAGCAATTGCCAAAGGTTCCATCGCTAGGGCGAAGAGCAGGGGTGACAAAGGGCACCCCTGTCTCGTCCCCCTCTCGAGGACAATTTTTTTTGAGAGTTCATTATTTATTTTTAACTTAGCACTAGGATTATCGTAGAGCATTTTTATCCACCCTGAAAATATCGGGCCAAACCCAAATTTATCCAGCACCCTCCAAATATACCCCCATTCTACGCTGTCAAAGGCTTTGGTCACATCCAGTGACAGTACGGCCCTTGCTCCCTCATTCTGTGTTGGGGTTTGTAAATTTAGAAATGTCCTCCTGATGTTCATACTGGTAGATCTATTAGCTATAAACCCTGTCTGATCTGGGTGAATTAATTTTGAAATAACCCTGTTAAGCCTTGTTGCCAAGACCTTTGCTATAATTTTAGCGTCAGAGCACAGAAGGGATATAGGTCTATATGCCACAGGGTCCAGGGGATCTTTCCCATCTTTTGGTATAATTATAACAGTTGCTTCCAGCATTGAAGCAGGAAGTTTACCTTCTATAGCCGCTCCATTTAATGTTTTTATAAGCTCGGGTAACAATATATCTCCATAATATTTGTACATTTCCACTGGGAGCCCATCTGGTCCTGGCGACTTTTGGTTCGCCATACCTGCTACTGCCAACTGTAACTCCCCAAGTGTTATTGGGTTTTCTAATTCTCCCCTTTCTAATTGGGTTATAAGCGGGATTTCTAGTCTCTCCAGGAAGTCCTCCATTTCTTTCTCCATTCCCCTCTTTTGTGTAGTGTACAATTTTTGATAGTATGCCCAAAAAGTCTGCACTATCTCTGGGGTGTCTGAGGTTATCGCGCCACTTATTAATCTGATGGACCGAACGCCGGAGGAGGAAGAGTTAGACTTTACCACCTGCGCCAACATCCTTCCAACACCTTCCCCTTCTGCAAATGAGGATTGTCGCAGGAAAAGTCGTCTGGTCTCTACTTCCCTTGTAATTACCGACTTATACACTTGTTGTTTTTCAAGCCATATTTTCTTTCCCTTCGGCGTTGGGTCCCCCACGTAGTTATTTTCTGCCTCTAATACCTCTCTACGGGATTTTTCCTCCGCCTCTCTTGCTTTTTTGTTAAATTTTGCTATCTGCTGAATCAGGACACCTCGAAGGTACGCCTTCAGGGTGTCCCATAATATCCCAGTGCCCGTGGTGCCTTCATTGATATCTACAAATTCCTTCAATTTAGGCAGAACTTCATCCGACTTCTTTATTAACTCACACCAGTGTGCATTGATTTTCCAATCTCTCTGAGTTTTTTGTCCACCTTGATTTAGGGTAAGCACCATAGGAGAGTGATCAGACACTCCTCTTGGCAAATATATTACTTTTCCCACAATCTGTAATGCTAAATAATTCCCCAGGGCCATATCAATCCTGGAGAGTGTAGAGTGCGTACTTGAGTAACAAGAATATTGTTGAATCCCCGGATTCCTCACTCTCCACAAGTCTAGCAGACCAACTTCTTCCATAAATTGACCCAGGCGGCTATTTTTCATGAGGTCTGGGACCAACGGTGTGGGAAACCTATCAACTCTTCGGTCCAAGACCTCATTAAAATCTCCTACCACCAACACCGGTATCTCTTCCTTCCCCAATATAAATTCATTTAATCTGAGCATAATATCAATCCTAAAGGGCGGGGGGACATATATATTTGCTATTATATACGTTTTATTGTTTATTATACAATGCAAGAAAATAAATCGACCATATTCGTCTATGCTGACCTATCTGCAGGAAAATCCCACTCCAGTTCTCACAAGAATACTCACTCCTCTAGAATATGTGGAATGCACTGAGTGGTACTGGGTAGGGTATTTTTTACTCTGTAATAGGTAACTTGTATTTTTCATTAAATGGGTTTCCTGCAGACACATCAGCCCTATTCCATGTTTTTCCAACGTGGCAAAGACTGCAGCCCTTTTAGCTGCAGTTCCCAGGCCCCTAACATTCCATGAGCTTAATTTTAACATTTTACTTTACATATAGCAACCAAGGATATACCATAAGGGGACAGGGGTATCAATCCCAAAACATAATTTATATAACTATTCTTTACCCTAATTATCTTTGTGTGTAAATAGTCCTTACTAATTTACCGTGTCTATTAGAACTTGTGATCCAACATCCCCGAAAAATGTATGTGCTATTTAGTGTTATTTCCATGTAGGTTTTCAAACTTTATTTTCCCATACAGAATTTGTACCCCTTGTGCATTACTTTGCCATTTTCCCATTCCTTTGTGCATTATCATTACTTTCTATACTCTTCTTTGGTTCGTGTTTTACATATATTTTACTTATTGCAGTGAACATTTTTTCCCTGTGTATCGTGTGCTTATCTTCCCTTCCCCACCCACCCTTCCTCCCTCCCCCTCCCCTCCCTCCCTCCACCCCCCCTCTGCACCTACCCAGGTGTTCCCCTAAGGGGTTTCCTATGGCCGTTTCCCATATCATCCTTTCCTCTCTTAACACACCTTCATTCACTCCCCCCCTCCCCCCGCTCCCCACCTCTCCCACCCCTCCTCATTCACATTCCTCCCTTCTCTATTCAACTCTTGACCAATTCCTCTCATTCGTTTAAGTGTGCACCCTTCCTCCCACCCCCCCACCACCACCATATTCAATTTAAAATTAGACACTTGTCTAAGACAGGACACAGGTGGCCATACACATCAAATATCACTCCTGCCAAGGTACTCTTCTCATTACAGTCTCAGATAATGCAGTGGATACTATCTTCAAAATTTAAAAAATTAGAAAGTTAATCCAAGAGTGTTGAGAGTTCATTATTGAGTCTCCAGGATGATACAATTCAGGTATCACCGTTTATCCAAACACAGGGGAAAAAAACAGTATAGCACACAGCTAGCACAATTATGGAACAATAGGATATACACTGAACTAGTCCTGTGAATTGCTCATCACAGAGCGGTTGGATACCATAAATGGTTAATTAGGGAGCAGACGGCTAAGCATGGATAGGCTTCCCCTTAGTATTAACGGGGATAAATTGGAGCTCATCGCTAGGAATCTTCATTCAATCCCTTCCCTTCAAGTCCATAGAATTCAGATAGAAGGCAGATCCAAACTGTTCATTAAGGTGAAATGCAAATATTCAGTGATAGGATGTATCGAGTGTCCATATGTGTCCATTTAAGTAGAGCAGTGTCTTATCAGACAGACATTCCATATGGATTTGTGCAGCATCTAGTGCAGCCTGATATGCTGCGCCTTGCCGGCACTGTTCGGAAGTTAAATCAGGAGGATATTGGAACTGGTGAGATGGTCAGCTGGGTGGGTGAGAGATCCGTGTCCTCACTAAATCTGTGATGCTGACGGCGTTTCGCTTGTTCCCAAGCTTCATCAGAGCACGCGCAGAAGCCCGGTACGTAACCTTTAGTATCCTGGGTGTTTCTTAAAGCAGTAGGTACCTCCCCTGCTATGAAGCCATTTTTTAAATAAGCCAGTATAGCAATGTATTCCTGTTTAAAAAAGCTGGCTGGTAAGTTAATTGGTAGTGTGTGGAAAAGATACAATAGTCATGGAAGTATGTTCATTTTAACGATGGCAGCTCTGCCGAACCAGGAAAAGTGTTTGAGTAACCAGACCCCCTAGAGCCAGACCCCTAGATTTTTGAGTACATAGGATACCCATTTAAATTAGCTGTTCTGTCGTACCTGTATAACTGTATTTGAGGAGAGAGTAAGATTCATGGCCTCTGATTTGGTGTAATTTATTTTAAGGTTGGAAAGATATCCATAAACAGTAAAAGCATGTAGTAAATGAGGGACAGACGTATGTGATTGCGTTAAAAAAAACAATAGGTCATAAGCGTATGCAGCTATTTTATACATTTATGTGTTTATCCCAAAAACTCTAATTGAGGAGGTCATGTTAACTGCTACAGATAAATGGTTCTAAAGACAGTAGTGTGATGGTGGGACTCTGTGCTATGTGAAAGATTACTGGTTTACGCCAGATTTTGGAGAGAAAGACACATTAATTGCACAGCTGTGTCTTGGGCTTTTTAGTTCTGACCTGACATGGCTCAGAGCCCCACCCAACAGACAGGAAGTCTGTTCCTGGGAATCAGGTGGATTCCCAATCCCTCTGAGAGGAGTCAGAGACTCTGCATGGGTGCAGATCTGCAGGAGGCAGATGTCGTTTGATGATTAAGCAGCAAGTCGCTTATCAGGAGAAAGCTAGGTTTGAGCTTATCCCCAGGAAACTGTTTGTGCTGAGGAACAGAACTTAGGCCTAGGCTAAAGGCCTGAAACAGCCAGATGGCAAGTATGGAAGCCAGGAGGCTAAACTGTTGGTTATGCAAGATGCAGAAATACTGTTGTGTTTGTGAACTTTTGTGCTTTTAAATAAAAGTGGGCTACCAGGCCCTTAAAAACTCAGTATTGGACTGGCGTACTCACTGGAAAACGCACCTACCGCTAGAGTCTGATCCCCAATCTTACAGTAGGAATAGCAGGGGTGACATAGGGCATCCCTGTTTGGTGCCATTTTTAATGGATACCAGTTCTGACAAGGTGCCATTGATCTTCAATCTGGCCAATGGATTCTGATACAAGGTAATCCACATAAGTATATGTGGTTTCAAAACTATATGGGAGCAGGTAGCCAATAAAATGTCCCATGACACCCTGTCCAGAGACTCCACATCCTCCGTAGAAAGGGTGGGTATATCACTTTGTATCAAATGATCATAAATTATTTGCTTCCTATCTCCCTGTGGGTCTGGCGGTTTATGCCTTTGGGGGATATTGTAAAGTTTAGAATAGTACTTTTGAAAGCTAGCCACAATTTTGTCCGTGTGGTGGCGTAATGTGCCTTCCTCGGATTTAATCACCAGAATATTTGACGATAGGGAAGCTTCCTTCAGAGCTGTAGCCAAATATTTTCCCCCTTTATCCCTGTGCTCAAAATAAATTATTTTCTTGAAGAAAAGGGAGCATTTGGCCTTAAGTTCTAATAGATCCTGAAGGTTTTGGCGAGCCTCCAGGAGTTTCGCCATTGATTGTTTTCCTAAGGAGACTTTGTGGAGCGTCTCTAGTTGGGCTATCTTAGTTGTCACGTTAGCAATTTGCCGTTATGAATTTCATTTGCGCTTAGCCCCTAGTTTCATCAATTCTCCTCTGAGGAGACATTTATGTGCCCCCCAAATTGTTAAAGGGGAAAGTTTTTCTGTGTAGTTTTCAGAGAAATAATTCATAATGTTCCAGTCGTTTTTTGGAGTGAGTCAGGATCTGTCAATAAAAATGGGTTCATTCTGCACATATAAGGTTTGGTATGAGCTTCAGGAGGATTTGGAGTAAGTAAAATAGGTGTATGGTCTAAGTATGTTTGTATGCCAATGCGAGCATTGTGCAAAGGCGGGAGGTCTTTTTGCGTAATAAAGGTGTAGTCAATGCGGGTATATTTATCATGAGGTGCAGAATAGTAAGTGAAATCCTTGCCCGTTGGGTTTACCATGCACCATGAATCTATGAGAGTTAAAGTTTGGAGTAGGACTTTGAGTGCTGTAAGTTAAATTGGATTTCCCTGAGGAGGTATCCTGGAGAGGATTCAAAGGCACATTGAAATCTCCCCCCAATACAATACACCCTGAGGCAAAGCCTTTCAACTTCTCAACGAGATGTCTGCAAAACGAAATGTGTAGTATTGGGGAAATAAACATTTGCCAGGGTTAAATGTATCGATCCCCACGTACCCTTGAGGAAGAGAAATCTGCCTTCTGGATCAGCAAATTGCTGAGTAACCTCAAACCCCACTGATTTGCTGATAAGGATAGACACCCCTTTGGTTTTGGCTGTAGAATTCATACCATGATATACTTTAGGAAAATACTTATGGTGTAAATTTGGGATTTTCCCAGACTGGAAATGTGTTTCCTGCAGGAAGACAAAAAAAGGTTTCACCTTATTAAGTTCCCTTAGGAGAGAAGTCAGTTTCTCTCAAACATTATGTGAGATCAGGGTGGGACTCTGGCCTAAGGACTAGGGTTGAGTGAACCCAAACTGTAAAGTTCGGGTTCGGTACAGACTTTGGGTTTTTTTTGCTCCCGAACCCGAATAATTGGAAAAAGTTTGGGTTCGGAGTTTGGCTATTTTATGGCGCGCTGCACGGCAGCCAATCGCCATTTGTTTTACTAGTGTGACTAGGAAGCCATCACAGCCATCTTTGAGGCAAGTAAACATTTTTTTTTTAGCTAAATGATTTTTATTACATTAAAGGAAGGTAATAATGTGAAATGTATTTTTAGGGTGGACCTCTGCTTTAAACTGTAGTCTTGCAGTCTGCAAATATGCAAACTCTGTGTCCCTTTTACATCCAATTTCATAGGGACAGAGCCTCGCTCTGCCACACAGTATAAACAATAATTTTTTTTAATGTAAAGCAAATATTTTAAGACTGGACAGCAGGTATGATAGTGCCTATGACTTGTGGTATTACTTCAGGCAAACTGCTTTTCTGGCTGTCAAGAAGAATCTAAGAATCACAATAGCACTAACAGCTGACTGTGAATGGATTTACTGAAGTGTTAAAGCGGGAGTTCACCCATTTGTAAAAAAAAAAAATTTCTCCCCTTAGCTTCCTGCTCGTTCGGTCTAGGGGAATCGGCTATTTGTATTAAAATATGAGCAGTACTTACCCGTTTTCGAGCTGCATCTTCTTCCGTCGCTTCCGGGTATGGGTCTTCGGGAGAGGGCGTTCCTTCTTGATTGACAGCCTTCCGAGAGGCTTCCGACGGTCGCATCCATCGCGTCACGAGTAGCCGAAAGAAGCCGAACGTCGGTGCGGCTCTATACTGCGCCTGCGCACCGACGTTCGGCTTCTTTCGGAAAATCGTGACGCGATGGATGCGACCGTCGGAAGCCTCTCGGAAGCCTGTCAATCAAAAAGGAACGCCCATTCCCGAAGCCCATACCCGGAAGCGACGGAGAGGATGCATCTCGTAAACGGGTAAGTACTGCACATATTTTAAAATAAATAGCCGATTCCCCTAGTAAAAACGAGCAGGAATCTAAGGGGGAAAAGTGCCCTCTAAGGCCGGGTACTCACGACCAAACATGTATGGTGAAAGCGGTCCGTCGGACCGTTTCCACCATACATGTCTGCCAGAGGGCTTCTGTACGATGGTTGTACACACCATCGTACAGAAGTCCGCGCGTAAACAATACGCGGGGCGTGTCCGCGGTGTCGCCGCGTCGATGACGCGGTGTCGCCGCGACAATGACGCGGCGACGTGGGCGGCCCGCCTTTAAAATGCTTCCACGCATGCGTCGAAGTCATTCGACGCATGCGAGGGACGGCGGGCGCCTGGACATGTACGGTAGGTCTGTACTGACGACCGTACATGTCCGAGCGGGCAGAATTCCAGCGGACTGTTTTAAAACAAGTCCAGGAATATTTGTCTGCTGGGAAAAGGCCCGGCGGGCAAATGTTTGCTGGAATTCGGCCCGCTCGCGCCCACACACGACCAAACATGTCTGCTGAAACTGGCCTGCGGGCCAGTTTCAGCAGACATGTTTGCTCGTGAGTATGGGGCCTAAGGGTGAACCCCCGCTTTAAATACAGATGGTGCAGCAACAACAAGCTTAAGATTTACTGCCTGAACATACTTAGTTGTACTTCTGGATTGCGTTTCTTTTTTTTCTGTCGTATGTCTTCTGTCAGTGCAAACAGTAATGCAGCGTACACACAGTGTTTTTTTGTGATGAAATAAAACAACGTTTTTTATCATGAAACAAAACAACGTTTTTCAAACTTCATTTTAAAAAACGACGTTACCTACACACCATCGTTTTTTCAAAATGCTCTAGCAAAGCGCGGTTACGTTTAGCACGTACGACGGCACTCTGTTCCATTCAAGCTCGCGTCATAACTTGCTTCTGAGCATGCGCGGGTTTAAAAACGTTGTTTTAAACATTGTTTTACCCACACACTATCATTTTAAATGACACAAAAAAATGACGTTTTGAAAAACGACATAAAAAATTAAAGCATGTTCGAAAAAAAATGTCGTTTTTCAGAAGACATAAAATGAAATTTTCCCCACACACGGTCATTTTAAATGACGTTTTTAAAAATGTTGTTTTTTTTTCATCACAAAAAACGACCGTGTGTACGTGGCATTAGACAAAAAAAAAGGAAAAAACAGACAAACTCCATGTTTGATATCCATGATTTTTATTTTTTAGTCTTTAGTCTTTAAAAGCTACTGAGAACACCATTATTTTTGTTAGACCCTTTGGCTCTTCTCTATATTTAGGCTGCATTCACACCTTAACGTAGCGTCTTTACGTTTTTTTTCCAGCGTTTTTGTCACACGTTTTTATGCAAGATTTTGGAACGTTTTAATGCTAACTTGCACATTTGTACACAGCGTTTTTTGAGTTTTGGCATTTTTTATTAGCCAATATCGAAAACTACTATCTGCTGAATCATTTGTTGCCATATATTTCACCTTTTTTAACTTTTCCATTAGCTTTTATTTCTTCTTTTATTATTATTATTAATTTATTATAATGTTTTTTTTGCTAGGGTAAAGGGATTATGCCACGTACACACGACCAGTTAAACCGATGAGAATGGTCTGATGGACCGTTTTCATCGGTCAAAAACGATCGAGTGTGGGCGCCATTGGTTAGTTAACCATCGGTTAAAAAAAAGCCAACTTGTTTTGAAAATTAACCGATGAATTCCTAACTGATAGGACAAAACCAATCGTTAGTAGGCACGACCATCGGTTAAAAATCCACGCATTCTCAGAATCAAGTCGACACATTCTTGGAAGCATTGAACTTAGTTTTTTTCAGCACGTTGTTGTGTTTTACATCACTGCGTTCTGACACGATCCTTTTTTTAACCGATGGTGTGTAGGCGCGACGGACCATCAGTCAGCTTCATCGGTTAACCGATGAAAACCGTCCATCGGTCTGTTCTCATCGGATGGACTGATCGTGTGTACGCAGCATTAGAGTTCAGTTTAGGTTAGATTTAGGAGTTGGGATTAGGTATACTTATTATTATTTATTTTTTATTTTATTATTATTATTAGTACTACTACAACGACGACTACTACTACTACTACTACTACTACTACTACTAATAATAATAATAATAAATAATAAATGAATAAATAAATGTAAAATAAATACACAAACAAATAAAAATCATAAATAAAAATATTATTAATTAAAAAAAAATACTAAGTTAAAATAAATAATTAACCCTAATTGTAACCCCTACCCCTTAAAAAAATAAAAAAAAATAATAACTTAACACCATAACTAACACAAAATAAATAAATAAATACATCATTATTATTATTAATCATTTTTTTGTTGTTGTTCGGGTTTGGGTGTTTATTGTTATTTTATTAGTAGTATTATTATTATTATATAAAGCTTCCTGATGGGTTCGATCTGAATACGCTCAAGTCCATCACTACTCTCATGGCACCTCTCACAAAACAATATCAAGGACTAAAAAGGACTTCATAGCTTTCAAGCACGGTGGAGCAACACCAGCAAATGACATGGCGCCCCAAATCATCACTGACTGTGGAAACTTCACACTGGACTCCTGTAACTTGGATTGCCTCTCTGTCATGTACCTGGTGGAGATCGAGCTGTACAGAGGGCTTCTCTTGCACCTCCTGTCCAACACCCCTGGTAAAGATAACAGAGAGTGAAGGACACGGAGTGGCACAAGGGCCGATGTAGCGGGTGGCACCGGCTGGGCCTTGGCAGGAACCCGATGGCTGAAGATCACTGGACAGGCACTGAGAACTGGAACTCCGTGTCTCTGGATTAGCAGGCGGAAGCATTGCCGGAACATAAGCCAGGGGGTCATCAACAGGTGGGCATAGCAGGTACAGGCAGAAACTAAGACAGGGTACAGGCCGGGTTTCGAAACGCAGTCGAGCAGCGAGGTACAGGAGTATAAGGCAGGAGCAGAGTCAAACACAAGCCAAGGTCACAGTTTGGCAGGTAGAAGTCCAAGGGAAGGTACAGGTGAAGCCAGGTCAAACACAGGTAACTGGAACAGATCAAGGCACAGGTTAACAGGAACAAGCTGAAAGACCACTCAGCAATGTGTATGTGTCATTGCTCAGTTTAAATAGGCTGACTGGCACCAGGATGTGCACGTGCACGTGTGCCTGCTCGCGCGCACACATTCGCCAATACATGTTATTCCTTGTGCACACACTGGTGCGCCTGCGGCTGCGCACCAATGCATGTCTTTTAACCAGACTTCTCTTACACTCTCCACTCTTCCTCCAGACCCTGAGACCTTGATTTCCAAACAAAAGGCATCATTTTCCACAGCCCGTGATGATTTGGGGAGCCATGTCATACACTGGTCTTGGACCACTAACTTTTATGAAGTCCAAAGTCAGCACAGCCCTCTACCAGGAAATTCTGGAGCACTTCATGCTTCCCTCTGCTGACCAGCTTCATGGAGATGTTGATTTCATTTTCCAGCAGGACTTGGAACCTACCAAAAGTATCAACACTTGGTTTAATGATCATGGTATCACCGAGCCAGCAAACTCGCCTGGCCTAAACCCCATAAAGAATATGTGGGGTATTGTCAAGAGGAAGATGGGAGACACCAGATCCAACAATGCAGATCAGCTGAAGAGCCACTATCAAAGATACCTTGGCTTCCATAACACCTCAGCAATGCCACAGGCTGATCGCCTCCATGCCACGCCACGTTGATGCAGTAATTCATGCAAAAGGAGCCTCGACCAAGTATTGAGTGCATACTATACTGAACATGGATATATATTTTTTTTTATTGGTCTTATATAATATAAAAATGTTCTGAGATACTGAAGTTTGGGTTTTCACTGGCAGTTCATAAGCCATAATCAGCTAAATTAAAAGAAAGAAATGCTTGAAATATATTGCTTTTTGAGTAATGAATCTATATGCTATATCAGTTTCACTTTTTAAATTGTATAACTGAAATAAATAAACTTTTTGATGATATTCAAATTTTATGAGATGCACCTATAAGATGTCACAATGATGCGTTTGGGTAGTTTTCCATAAAGAGATGTGTTCAGCAGGGGGATTCAAACCTTTGGCGTTTATCGATAAGATTGAGACAGTCTTGGACGTATATAAAATGTAGGACCCAAGGCACTCACAGTTAGATGATTCAAAGGAGAGAGAGATCCAGTTGATGTTCTGTAGGCCTTGGAGGAAGGTTGTCTGGGCTGGAACAGGTAAGTGGTAGTCTGGTGTGGTTAAGCATCCCAAAAGACTAAAAATAGGAACAAACTTTTATACAGCAATATAATTTAAACAAACGTCAGACTAGAATAGGAAGAACAAAATAGTTAATAGAAGTGGGCTGCAACAAATCTGCACAGGGGAGTAAGTTTATTGATGGTAACAATGAGAAGGAGAGTATCTTGACGGTAATGGAAAACCCCTGAACAGCTGCCTCATCTGGGTCGCTGGTTGTGTTTCCTGGAGTTGGTGTGCCGTGTGTGGCATTTGAGGCAAAGCAGAAGCGTACTTGCATCCTGTGGGGGAATCAGGTACAAGATGACGCTGCACGACCCTTGACTTTCTGTCTGGACAGTGCTCATTGGCCCTGTGCTGATCACATGCAAACCCCCCCCAAAAAAAGAAAAAAAAAACTCTCTAGCAATACATATCAAAATTAGCATGTGCAGAGTGCCTTCTAGGGCTCTGTTCTATCAGTAGATGGATTGGTGTCAGTAAAAGAAGGGATGATCAGAGAAGACAGCATTAAACAATCTTTTTACACAATGCAAAGTAATAACCCCTTAGGTTCCACAATAAGTATAACAGGCATGCTTTACTGCATATACAGGCTGATTTTACTTTTGTGGCTTTAGTAACACTTTAATGTAGATAAACATAACAGCATTTTGTATACATCCAATTGTGAACACAGTGGGCCAGATTCAGAAAGGAGATACGACGGCGTATCTCCGGATACGCCGTCATATCTCTGAGTGTGCGGGGTCGTAACTATGCGACTGATTCATAGAATCAGTTACGCATAGATTTCCCTAAGATCCGACCGGCGTAAGTGTCTTAAACCGTCGTATCTTAGGCTGCATATTTACGCTGGCCGCTAGGTGGCGCTTCCGTATAGTTACGCGATTAATATGCTAATTAGGTAGATACGCCGATTCAAAAGCGTACGTCCGGCCGGCGCATTTTTTTACGTCGTTTACGTTAGGCTTTTTCCGGCGTAAAGTTACCCCTGATATATGAGGCGTAGCTAATGTTAAGTATGGACGTCGTTCCCACGTCGAGTTTTTAAAATTTTACGTCGTTTGCGTATAGGGCTGTACGTAAGTTATGTTCACGTCTAAAGCATTGACGATTTGCGGCATTATTTTGAGCATGCACACTGGGATGATTTTTTCGCGAACGCCTCTGTGATGCACTGAGGTTTCAGCTGTAAATCTGACTATCAGGGCTGAAACACATCAATCGCAGCTGGTGGTTTGCTATGTAGCTCCTCCATTCATAAAACATCTTGCATTCTTTTCCAAGAATTGACAAGGAGGAATCATGAAGTTCATACACCCCTTGTTCAATCACAGAACATCCTGTATTCTGTGAAAATAATACCAGACATGTGACTAGAACCTTCAGGGCCCCAGTACAGTACAAGAAACCATGAAGGGCCCCCCTGACCATCGGGGTCCTTTCCATCGGTCCTGGAGCCCTTTACTTTTCTGTGACTCTGGTGCAATTTGAATGCCATAGCCTGAAATGTTAAATCAATGTTAAATCACAAACGTTGCAAGGAAATGGTAAGCAAGTCTCAGGAAGGTTGCAAGGAAATAGCAAGCAAGTCGCAAGCAAGTCCCATGACTTTGGGGTCGTAGCAGTGTGAACTAAGCCCACGTTCTGCAGTGGGCTCCCTTTCTGCCGTGCAAATGTGCAAAAATTACCATACACGATTAGCAGTGCGTGATCACGGCAGGCCCACTGAAAGGAAAAGAGCAGTGGCATCCTTGTGGCTCCAGGACAAAACTTCTAAGTAACAATGACATGAGTGTTTAGAATGTCCTCCCCTTTTGACACTTGAGCAGGTATCCAATCTTCTCTTTTTGGCAGGTCTGCCACTATCACTCAGCAGGTGTTCAGGACAGAGTTTCAGGCATAGGCGTGAGCACAGGGTGCGCCGGTTGTGCCTGGGCACACCCTAATCACCCCATGTGCATTAGCATTATCCAGGAGCAGCACCAGGTGGGTGGTTGGGGGTGCCAGTGGCCAGTGTAAATGCCCCCATTATATTAAAGTCTAGGTTCAACTTTAGAAACAGGTTCACACCTGTATTTAGGGTGTACTGTAACATGCTCCCAATCAACTGTCTCCCACCACCAGACAGCACAGCACAGACTTCACAGACAGCACAGCACAGACTTCCTTTGACAGCAGGTGGCATTCATGTGTGTTTGACATTTGGGGTGCACATCCTAATGCAATAGGCTGCGCACACCTATGGTTCCAGGTCTACACACAGCTCTATCACTGGCCATGGATAAATGCTGGATGCATTTTACTGCTGTAGGCTCTGCCCAGATGGATGGAGTTTTGGGTGTTTGTGAGTTTTATTTATTCCTTTTTAATAAAATGATCCATGTTAATGTACATAGTCAGCATGCCCTGGTCTGTTCATTGTTTTACATGTGTGTACTGTTTTTCCAAGTTAACACAGCAGTTATTAACTTAACTGCAACATTGTTTCTTTATATACCTGTTGCAGCCTGTTACAGTGTCTCCCATTCACTACAATGGTCAGCACAAACTGTCCCTGGTATTTCTTCCAATTAACTTCTGGTGAGACAGGCCTGTTAAAGCCGCAATAGATTCATGTACACCTTACCCAGGGCCGATCCTAGGGTCACAGGCGCCTGGGTGCAGAAATATTTATGGCGCCCCCACATGGGCGTGGTCATCTTACTAACTCCTCCCCTTTACAAATGTTTCTATGGCTACGACTCAAACAGAGATGTCCCCTAAGAAGTCTTTATTAGTGTCCCCCATCAGAGCCCCCCCCACAGCAGGTGTCCCCCATCAGAGCCCCCCCACAGCAGGTGTCCCACATCAGAGTCCCCCCCAGCAGGTGTCCCCCATCAGAGTCCCCCATCAGAGCCCCCCCACAGCAGGTGTCCTCCATCAGAGTCCCCCCCAGCAGGTGTCCCCCATCAGAGCCCCCCCACAGCAAGTGTCTCCCATCAGGTGTCTCCATCAGAGCCCCCCACATCAGGTGTCCCCATAGATCAGTACTTGTCCAATAGATCCCTGTAGCTCGGGCGCGCTGGGAGCAGAAGCACATTACAGGGGGCGGGGCATACATGGCATCTTTGGTAACTTGGAGGGTGGCACTCGGAGAGCATTTCTGGGAGTGCACAGGATGATTGGCAGCAGCTCCGGCCAACCCATAAGCCTCTCATCACACCGCCTATGGGAGAAGAGCCGACACACGCAGAGGGGGCGGGGCAGACAGGAGACTGCTCCTTGCACACCGGACAGAATTAATTAGTGGAGCCTTGTGCCGGAACGTGTTCCAGAACTAGGTTCCGCTGCGGTACCCTTCCCGGATTCCGGGGACAGCGGGAGGTATGCGCTCTTGTCAGTTGCCAGCAGAGAGAGCAAGCAGGATGGGGAACCCCAGCACCCGCTACATGCACTCCACCTCTGGACACGGGGGAGGGAGGGGAGCACTTTGGAGCTTCGGCGCCCCCACCTCTGCGGCGCCTGGGTGCAGAGCACCCCGTGCACCCTGCCTAGGATCTGCCCTGACCTTACCAACATATATATGAATCTTTTAAATGTTGCAACATTTGTTGTGTGGAATAGAGACAGATTTCTGATGACATCCTTTGTGAATTCCCTGGAATATCTCCTAAGTCAGTTTGTGAATTGTGATGTGACAAAGCTGTCTTCAAGGTTCTGATGATGTCCCAGCACTCAGATGCCTATTTTCATCCCCTGCACTTCCTGACACCCTCATTGCCATATCCAGAAAGCTCCTTGTTCTTGTGGATGGTATTTGCCATCCCGCTGATGCAGCGAAATTTCGCCCTCCAAAATATTTTCGACACATTTTGGGCAACAATTGTGTTATCTGCATTAGGCCATGGTGACGATAATGGCACTGAAAAAGCACCACAATTTTACCGCAAATTCGCAGAGTTTCCTGCAAATTCACGGCCATTTTACAGCGAATTTGCAGCGATTTTGCCATGCTGTGCTTATGGGGTTTTTCATAGGTCATGTGACTCAAAAGCGGCATCAAAAACATAACACAGGTGCGTTAATGATGCGTTCTTGCTGCATTTTTCAATGCATTTGTACTGGGAGGTGTTTTTTTGTGCGTTTTTTTTTAACTGACCAAAAATGCAGCAGGCAAGATTTTTAACCCCACAATGGAATTGCAACAGACCAGTGTGAAGACATATCCAAAAGCAATGCAGCGCTAATCAAAAATGAATGATCAAATGCCAAATATGAAATAAAAGCATATATGCAATAATCAATGTGATAAAGTCCCAACAGTGTTTTAATCCATGTATAAAAATTCATAAATGGCGACCAATAAAAATATATGTGAAAAAATGTATATTTAATTAAATATTATAAGTCCCATAGGTGATGTATTCTGTAGGCTTTATATATAAAGAAACACCCATCTGTGTGAAAAGATGAAAACTACAAGGAAGAGGTGCTGATCAACAACCAGATTCAAAGATGGCCTGCTTACCAATGACTACTGAACAGCAGTCTCGCCCAGCATAGAGAAATCGGTCTCCCCAAAACCATGTGCAGTAACTGGAACAGCCGCTAGATATTAAGTGTACTCAAAAACAGAAAAAAAGAGACTTCCATAGTGCAGTATATTCTTCAAATAAATTTGAATTTAATAAAAAAAATCGCACTTACAATGAAGCAGTGAAATCAAGGCAATGAATATATAAAAACAGCAAAGCCACGATAACTTCCTCGGCTACACTTTACTTCCTGATTCATTTGTTTGCCTATCCACTTCCTGAAAGGAATAACGTGATGATGTCACCGTCACAGGCTCCACCCTACGCGTTTTGTCACAATAGGACGTCGTGTGGGGATTGGCCAGGTTGGCCAGTGTGAAGTAATACATATAATTTGAAGGGATACATTTTTCTTGAGCTTTTCTTGCACTAAAGGTGCCAATAATGGCCAACAACCAATTCATATTCATTTAAATTGATGATATTCATTAAAAAGTCAAATATAATACAATTTTATATACAAATATAAATATTTAAAAAAAACTGTAACTTTCGGTTTTGGTTTTCGGGCAAGTGCATCCTTTGGCACCAAAATTTCCATTTGGTGCACCACTACAGTGATAGGAACAGTCTTCTGGGTCCACTGCCGAGTGGCTGCAATTCTGCCTAGTAACCACAAGGAGTCACTTGTTGGGCACTGCCTCCATTCAGAGTGGGCCATGTATTTTTTAACCTAATGCTGCTGTGGTAGTCTACAGTGGTTTACAGCTTACACAGGGACAGTTCAAGTATGAGATATGCATACTTACAATTAGGGTTGTCCCGATACCACTTTTTTAGGACCGAGTACAAGTACCGATACTTTTTTTCAAGTACTCGCCGATACCGAATACCGATACTTTTTTTTAAATGTGTCCCCAAATGCAGCCATGTCCCCCCACAACTGCAGCCATGTCCCCCCACATATGCAGCCATGTCCCCCCACATATGCAGCAATGTCCCCCCACATATGCAGCCATGTCCCCCCTATATGCAGCCATGTCCCCCCTATATCCAGCCTTGTCCCCCCTATATCCAGCCATGTCCCCCCTATATGCAGCCATGTCCCCCCTATATCCAACCATGTCCCCCCTATATGCAGCCATGTCCCCCCTATATGCAGCCAAGTATTTTAGGTATCGGGGGTATTTGCGGGAGTACAAGTACTCCCGCAAATACTCGGTATCGGTCCCGATACCGATACTGGTATCGGTACAACCCTACTTACAATGGACCGATTATGACCAATAGTCCTATCATTATGAAAAGTCATACCTGAATTTCAGCTTTAATATGGCTCTATGAGTTAATTCACTGTAATCAATCAGGCCTCAGTCTACAGAAATAGACTTTCATTAGTTATGGGCTACTGCACATAATGTCACATTACATAAGCTTTAAAGGTAATAGGGATTTCTCATTTTCCTGCATGTCTCTTTAGTTTCTGCAAAGTCACACGTATTGCCCAACAGAGCTGTTTCCCCTTAAAGACACAGTTTACCTTTACCAAAAAACTGCCTATGCAGGTTAAAAGCAGATAAATACAAACTGTGCATCTTTGATCAAAGTTAAATATTGCCCTTGTTATAGGTATAGGCCATTTACATACCTCCTGAATTCTGGATGAAAAACTCCCAGAGATGGCATCATCCCATCCTGCCCTATTGCTAGTGTAGAGCTACTTCCGTAGGAGCCACAAGAATATTGCCCAGGTCTTCCCAGATGTTTTGCCCCCACAGCCAGGCACACAAGCTCAGTCACATATTTCTTTAATGACCCGTCTAGGGGCATTGTTTTTGTTGTTTTTATTTTTGGAGAACTTGGATAGGGTTGAGGGAATTGAGTGGGATACCCCTAAAAACAAGAACTATGCACAACTTATGGACTATATATTCTTTCTGGAAGAAAAAAAAAACTGTAGTAAAGTTCGTACTTGCAGCAAACAGTGGACTTAGCTTTGAGGTAGTAGAAGTTAAACAAAGACTCCTTTTCTTTAGAGTCACTTTTTCTTTAAAGTCTCTTTATAGTTAATTGGGTGGACTAAGCTCTTCAGGACACCAGCCAGTGTCCCCTTTACACAGACCAACAGCTGACTCTCTAGCACCAGGGGGGTGGCAGCAGCCCAAAAGTCTGTAAGATCTCTTAGGGCCCTTTCACACGGCGGATCAGTAATGATCCGCCTCCGTGTGTCCGTAAGCTCAGCGGGGATCGCTCCGTATATCCCCGCTGAGCCGGCGGCTGACAGGGCGGTCCCCGCACACTGTGCAGGGACCGCCCTGTCTTTTCTCCGCTCTCCCCTATGGGGGGATCGGATGAACACGGACCGCGTGTCCGTGTTCATCCGATCCGCAGACGGAAGAAAAAATAAGGTTTTCTTCCGTCCGCAAAATCGGATCTTTGCGGAGGTGGGTGATTACGGGTGTGAGCGGATGTTTTTTCGCTGACACCCGCAATCACATAGGGACCAATGTATGTCCCTTTTTCATCCGCAAACTAATGGATGAAAAAGCGGACATACGGTCCGCACATGTGAAAGGGGCCTTAGAGCTGTCTGTACTCACACAAGGCCCAAGGACAGCTGGTTTCCTCCTTCTAACTTACAAGCAACACATTTCTCCAGTGATACCAGACCAGATCTTCAGCAGACAGTCCCTCAGTCAACTCTCTAGGGTCCCAGCATCCGGGCCCTCAGGTCGCCCACCTGAGGTCTCACAGACATCAAGCATGTCACAGCATTACCATGGAGGGCAGCAAGCCCTCCAGCCTGGACTGATCCTCTCCAGGAAAAGACCCTAAGCTCAGTGTGCTCAGAGAATATATACAGTCTCCCAGCAGCCTTCAGGGCCCTCTGATTGGCCAGGGCTGTATACATATTTATGCTTCTATCTGCATATGTCCACACCTATAATCCACAATGTTATACTGATTTCTGGAAGGCAGATTGGCAGCAGCTAAGAACACTGAACAGACCTAACTAATCAATTGTAGCCTCACTGGATACAGTGAGGCAAGCTAAATTTACCCAACTAAAACACACACAGCTCCACTGAACACAGTGAGCCAGCGCTAAATCCTACCTAGAACCTATCTAGGAGGGTGCTACATTAAGATCTTGCTAAGAGACTCCCAGCTGTTACGGTTCACCTCCACCATTGTGAGCTGACATAATGCTGAACTGATAGCTACTTTAGAAAGGGCAGATTGTGCCGTTTCTGAAGGGGTCATGCTGTGACTGGTAGCTCCCGCATGCATTCGCGGGAGTGACGTCACGCGACTCTGGCCAGTCACAGACTCAGAGTTTGCGGCCCCAGAAGGAAGAGGGGTGAAGATGGACGCTCGCTGCCAGTGGGGACAGCGGTCACATCACAGGCTTCGGTTTCAGGTAAGTGACACATAATGGGCTACTATGCGATGCATAGTAGCCCATTATGCTTTACCTTTACAGGGAAATAAAGAGGAGGTAAAGCCCATCAGGGTTTACTTCCTCTTTAATATGTACATTAGGGCTGGGTTCACACTATTTCGAATTGGATGCAGTTTCCCTACATCCAATTCACATGTCAGCAGACTGTGATGGCTGTCTATGGAGTCAGTTCACACATCTCCAGAACGGCTGCGGAGTGAATTACACCGGAGTCCTGTGGGTCTTCTGGTCCATTTCAGGTCCAAATTCAGCCCAAAAATTGGGACCGAAATCTGACCTGAAACGGCGACACACCCGACCCCTGCTGTGAGAATATCGAAATTTGCACTTAAAACTGTAAATTTGTAACCTATGGAAATGGCAGTAAAAAAATGTCTGTGCCAGTACATTTTGGGTCTCGAGTAAATTTCACTCTGGTAGTTTGGCAACACTGATGTGGATGCAAGGATTATTATTCTTACTGTTTTTGTTATATAAGATTTATATAGCGCCAACAGCTTGTGCAGCACAAGATCTCCCCTGCAGGGACATGGGCTGCATGCAGGGCCGTCTTAATAGCATCATGGGCCCCTGGGCAAAGTAATGCTCTGGGGCCCCCTATAATGATGACAGTGCAGGTAAACCGACATCAAGTAGGTAGGAGGCAGACTGCCTCCCCTTGTGTATCTATCACTCTCTTGGGGCCCCCAATTTCGGGGCAGCGTGTGCTCAAGGACCATCTGCTTTGGCGAAATAAACAGGGGCCCCCGTGCAGCTGGGGGCCCTGGGCAGTGCCCAGGTGTGCCCTCTCATTAACCTCCCTGGCGGTATGATTCTGTCTGGAATTACGTACCAAAAGCGGTACAATTATTTTGCAAGGAAATTGGTGTTTTATACTGTAGGCCTGTAATTTTTAGAAATAACTCACTTAAATCTGACCAAGCAAGAGTCTTGTAGGCATCCCGGGTATGATTTTTTTTTTAAAACAAAATTATAAATTATAATATAATAAATAATTATACATAATTATAATAATATAATTATAATAAAAATTATTCAATAATGTAATTAACTCAAAATCACTATTCAATTAATTCTTAATGGTGCCCCATCCATTGGCAAACATGGGTTGCTTTTGTTGTGGCACAATTTAAAAAAAGGGTCGGGGACTTCTTTCCCCGCATTACTGCGGGTAGGGAATTGAATGGGCTGCCCTACACGCAGCACGCATCCACACAGAACCAAGAGCTTGTTCACATGTCAGGCTGGAGGGGCAGTAAAACCACATGGTTGAGCTGTTTTTACCACCCCCAACTTTTGCCCCTTTAGCTGCAGAGGCAACAGCTGGGGGTGTAAACATGCTGTGGCTGCAGCTGGAGGTATACCCAGGGTGATTGGGGCTGCACTGCAACTACCCCGCAACTGTGTGCATTGCATTTACGGGCTTAAAACAGGTGGTAAGGAGGCAAGATACGCCTCTTTACTGGCTGACAAATGTCCCTGAAAAGCAATATGAACACAAATTGCTTTTCAGAGGAGCAGCTGTCCTCGCTGCTATCTCGAACAAGCCCTACAAAAGTAGTTTTGATGGTACAGGAATAGGGAGGTCAGGATTAAAAGTAACATACATACAGACAGATGCGCACGCACACAAACAGACACACGTACAAACACACACACTGTGTGTGTGTTTGTACGTGTGTCTGTTTGTGTGCGTGCGCATCTGTCTGTATGTATGTTATTTTTAATCCGACCCCAATATTCCTGTACCATCAGAATTACTTTTGTCACACACACACTAACAGACATGTGTACACATGCACACATACACTGAAAGAAGAACTGTCAGAGCTGCACAACAACCAATCAGATCCAGAGTGCTGTAGCCATGAATGGAGGATGTGGGGTGTCAGTGACTGTGACAGCTGGTTATTCATAGTAGAGCCCCCCCTCACCACCTTACCCTTGGCTTCGCAGTCAGCGCAGTACTTGTTGTCCTCCTCCCTCAGCATACAAGACAGGATGGCCTGGTGCTGCTCATTCAGCTTCAGGGCCTTTTCCCTCTCTGAGCGGGTGGCCATGTCTGCGGGCAGGGGAGCAGTGTTGGTCACGGTGGCTCTACTCTTTCTTCTTCCCCCTCAGGGAAAAGCGCGCCAGGCAGAGTTCAGGACGGTACCCACGGCTCTCACGTCACAGAAGCAGTGCGTGCGTCCGACCCTCCCATAGCAACCGATGACGTATTCGGTTGGCAAGACGCGGTCGGGAGGCCCGCACAGCTTCCCGAGTGCCGGGAAGTGAGTTTTACACAGCGGACCGGCACCGCTGTAAAGACAAATGCCCAGCAGTAATGTTACAATATTTGGGGTCATTTTGCCGCGGCACACCTGGGGACTCCTCACGGCACACCAGTGTGCCGCGGCACACTGGTTGAGAAACGTTGATCTATAAAATTACAGTATACTGTATGTAAAGTGTTTGTTTACTTTTTTGAATTTGGCGCCGTTCTCCGCCCCCGTGCGTCGTAACGTCGCAGGGAACGGCGGCACACGGGGACACTGTGAATCGAGCGAGGAGGTCCCGCTCGCTCACACAGCGGGGAGGCATCGCAGGATCCAGGGACAAGGTAAGTAACTTTGTCTGTGGATGCTGCGAGCAGGTAAGCCGCGCCGCTGCACACTCTGCACGTCCACCCCGAGCGTGACTCGGGGATAACGATCCTAACATTGGAAACCTACCCCGAGTCACGCTCCGGTTTACCGCCAAGGGGGTTAAAGGGGTTGTAAAGGAATTTTTTTTTTTTCATAATAAGCATCCTTTACCTGCAGACATTCCTCTTTTCACTTCCTCATTGTTCGTTTTTGCTCAGAAGTTGCTCTATTTCTTCTCTGTTCTGTTCACTTCCTGCTTGTCTGATTGTTACTCACCACCGTGATGGGAGGCTTTACTGCGGTGGTCAGTAACGTGCTCGCCCCCTCCTGGGAACTACATCTGTGTGGCAGGACGCTCTCTACATGTTAGAGACTTCAAGGAGGTGTGAATTACTGGGCGTGCCGCAATGCATACTGAGAAACGTAGTTTTTACATGAACGAGAGCCGCAAACCAGGAAGTGAATGAGAGAACAGAAACTAGAACGCCGGATGTGATATAGATGAAGGAATTTAATAGGTATTTACTCGTTTTTTAACAGAATCATTACACTATTCTGTCTGTCTACCTTGCAGACATTAATTTTAGGCAACATTTTGTTTTCCTTTAGTGACCCTATAAGAGAGCCCTGGCTGCATGTGCTGATCTTACAGCAGGACCATCGGACAGAAGCTGCCCGTTATAGAACGGAGAGCACCGTCCTGTACCTGCTAATCCGGCTGCATTTCAGCTTTCCTGGCAGGATCCACAGGTGAAAAGAAAGAAATCCTAAAAAAAAAAAAAAAAAAAATGAGAACTAATGTAATCATCACATCTAAGAATAGCTGCATTATAATAAAGACTTTGGGCTTTAAGCAGATTGTATAATCAGACCCAATATTTCCCAATCTCATTGATAAAAGGCGAGCAGACATGTCCTGGGCAGAGGCACAGTGTGATCGATCCTCTCTCTCCTCTGCCAGGCTCCTGTGATGGAGATCAGCATGGCTGATAAGAAGCGGTAATTGGAAACAATAGGCGTGCTGCGGCAGGCGGGTAATTACGGTAATCGAGGAGCGGTCGGTGTGTGTGGCGGGTGACAGTAAAGTTCCCCGTCTGTGTGGGCGTGGCCAGCTGTCACCGCCGTGATTGAGCCGCACACACACCACACATCATACACACACAGAGACACACACGCACACATACAGGGCACTTAACTTTCCAGCAGCGGGCGGTGTGCGCGTGTGATCAGAGGGGGATCCTCCCCTCTCATCCCCTCCCCTCTCTCACTCCTCCCTTGTAACTTACCCACCTCCCTTTCCCTGCCATCCATCGGGGGGAGAAATCAGAATAAGGAAGACGGAGCCCGGGAGTGGAGACAAGTCTCACCGATGGCGGCTCTTGCGATGTGCCTGGCAGAATAGAGCTGCGTGCCCTCCTCCTCCCATTGCCTGGAGTTGTTCCTTTTCTTTCCCTCTCTCATCCCCGTCTTATTATCACACTGGATCGGAGATCTGCCTGTTAGATTGTGAAGATGGCTGCTTCCTGCTTCCTAATCTTTAGTCTGACACTTTTCCAAGCCCTGCTCATCGGCCCTTCCTCGGAAGAATACTTTCCCACCGCGTCCACGTAAGTACCCCGAGACATCGGTGCTGTATTGTATGGTGGAGGGAGGGATCGATGGGGGCGATCGGCACTGTGCCGGGATGACAGATCTCCTCCCCTCCCCGATCCACTTCCCATCCCTCACCCAAAACTCCCATCCAACTCTAAATATAACCGGCCTGGGAAGAAACTTTCCTCCGATCTCTTTATAAGGGAAGGTCATGTCTGTGCCAGGGAGTCTTCCAACTTCTCTACACTGCACTCACACACCTACCGATCTCATTGTACAATCCCCTCTATCCTAGGACCATCCTATTATCCATAGATTTACTGAAAACCTGCGCTGTACACTTCCATCTATGACCGATCACAATCATTTCAATTTATTTAAAACCGATTGCACAAAACATGGAAAATTCGCTGATGGAGCAATTTTTTTTTACTGACAAAACATGGAAAATTCGCTGACCAAGCACACTTTTTGACTGGCAAAACATGAAATACTTACTGACCGAGCACACTTATTTTACTGACAAAACATGGGAAATTTGCAGACCGAGCACCTTTCTTTTACTGGCAAAACATGGAATATTTACTGACTGAGCACACTTATTTTACTGACAAAACATGGAAAATTTGCTGACCAAGCACACTTTTTTACTGGCAAAACATGAAATACTTACTGACCGAGCACACTTATTTTACTGACAAAACATGGAAAATTCGCTGACCAAGCACACTTTTTTACTGGCAAAATATGGAATACTTACTGACCGAGCACACTTATTTTACTGACAAAACATGGAAAATTTGCTGACCAAGCACACTTTTTTACTGGCAAAACATGAAATACTTACTGACCGAGCACACTTATTTTACTGACAAAACATGGAAAATTCGCTGACCAAGCACACTTTTTTTACTGGCAAAACATGGAATATTTACTGACTGAGCACATTTTATTACTGGCAAAAGATGGAATACTTACTGACCGAGCACACTTATTTAACCGACAAAACATGGAAAAATTGCTGACCGAGCACATTTCTTTTACTGGCAAAACATGGAATACTTGCTGTCCGAGCACACTTATTTTACTGACAAAACATGGAAAATTTGCAGACCGAGCACCTTTCTTTTACTGGCCAAGCAAATTTTTTTTACTGACAAAACATGAACATTTTTCTGGCCAGGCATATTTTTTTTACTGTCACTTTTTTTACTGGCACAACAACTGACAACAACTGACAAAAGAAGGAAAATCTACTTACGGAGCACTTTTTTTTTTTTTTTTTTTTTACCGATCTAATTTAACCTGTCAGTTTCTACTTGTTTTTATTAAATATATGATTTATACTGCACTCAGTCTGGCGCCCTTCTGTTCCCATTTTTACTGACAAAACAAGAAAGATTTACTGGCAGGGCACATTTTTTGCTGATAAAACACAAAAAATGTGCTATGGGGTACATTTTTTTTACTGACAAACATGAAAAATTTACTGACCGAGCACATTTTTTTTTTTTACTGCCAAAACATGGAAAATTTGCTGGCGGAGCACTTTTTTTTCTAACAGTACGTGAAAAATGTACTGACCAAGAACATTATTTTACTGACAAAACATGGAAGATTTACATTTTCTTACTGGCGACCTAAAAAATGACAAAACTTCTATTAAAAACAAATACAACCAATATTTAAACAGTCTAAACACAACCTGAAAACACCAACAATACCCATAACAAGTTTCTTTATATTTATATTTATATACCCATAACAAGTAATTTGCCTGCTTTACACATAAAAAGTCACAGCCCCTGATATTTACAGACCGTTGTAAAAACAAATCACAGATTTCTACAAACTGTCCGTAAATTTAGAAGAAGAAACGAAGCTCCAATTTGTGTTTGAATTCCACATGTGTGTGTATCTCACGGCAGAGCTGCTGCTTTATGGTGTATTTATTTAGCGCAGTATTTTCCCCATTGCGTTATGTCCGTAAATTTACTGACAGTTTGACAACCCTTGATGACGCGGTATGTGACTTTTTACTAATTGGGAAGAATCGTTTGGTCAGATTGTCACATATATAAGATTGACCAACAGCAGTGCAACCACCTGTCTGATTAGGAAGATAGGTAGGTAGGTAGGTCCTCCTATCATTTATCACAGCCACTTATATAGCGCCATTCATTTCCGCATCACTTTACATATATATTGTACATAGGTTAGATTACATCTAATAGTAGCCATACACACTTTGATAAACAATCACTTTTTACGTCGTGTCACCTGATCGACAACTTATTCGATC